>NC_085020.1:22305502-22393002 GCF_963692335.1 Osmerus eperlanus
CCTCCCTACCCTCCCTCGCTACTCTCTCCCCCACCCTCCCTCCCTACTCTCTCCCCCCACCCTCCCTCGCTACTCTCTCCCCCCACCTTCCCTCCCTACTCTCCCCCCACCCTCCCTCCCTACACTCCCCCCCTCCCTCCCTACCCCTCCCTCCCTACTCTCTCCCCCCACCCTCCTCCCTACTCTCTCCCCCACCCTCCCTCCCTACTCTCTCTCTCCCACCCTCCCTCCCTACTCTCTCTCCCCCCCACCCTCCCTCCCTACTCTCTCCCCCACCCTCCCTCCCTACTCTCTCCCCCCCCACCCTCCCTCCCTACTCTCTCTCCCCCCACCCTCCCTCCCTACTCTCCCTCCCTACTCTCTCCCCCCACCCTCCCTCCCTACTCTCCCCCCCTCCCTCCCTACCCTCCCTCGCTACTCTCTCCCCCCACCCTCCCTCCCTACTCTCTCCCCCTACCCTCCCTCCCTACTCTCTCCCCCCACCCTCCCTCCCTACTCTCTCCCCCACCCTCCCTCCCTACTCTCCCTCCCTACTCTCTCCCCCCACCCTCCCTCCACTCTCCCTCCCTACTGTCTCCCCCCACCCTCCCTCCCTACCCTCCCTCGCTACTCTCTCCCCCCACCCTCCCTCCCTACTCTCTCCCCCTACCCTCCCTCGCTACTCTCTCCCCCCATCCTCCCTCCCTACTCCCTCCCCCACCCTCCCTCCCTACTCTCCCTCCCTACTCTCTCCCCCCACCCTCCCTCGCTACTCTCTCCCCCCACCCTCCCTCCCTACTCTCTCCCCCTACCCTCCCTCGCTACTCTCTCCCCCCATCCTCCCTCCCTACTCCCTCCCCCACCCTCCCTCCCTACTCTCCCTCCCTACTCTCTCCCCCCACCCTCCCTCGCTACTCTCTCCCCCCATCCTCCCTCCCTACTCCCTCCCCCACCCTCCCTCCCTACTCTCCCTCCCTACTCTCTCCCCCCACCCTCCCTCGCTACTCTCTCCCCCCACCCTCCCTCCCTACTCTCTCCCCCCACCCTCCCTCCCTACTCTCCCCCCCTCCCTCCCTACCCTCCCTCCCTACTCTCTCCCCCCACCCTCCCTCCATACTCTCTCCCCCACCCTCCCTCCCTACTCTCTCCCCCCACCCTCCCTCCCTACTCTCTCCCCCCACCCTCCCTCCCCACCCTCCCTCCCTACTCTCTCCCCCCACCCTCCCTCCCTACTCTCCCTCCCTACTCTCTCCCCCCACCCTCCCTCCCTACTCTCCCTCCCTACTCTCTCCCCCCACCCTCCCTCCCTACCCTCCCTCCCTACTCTCTCCCCCCACCCTCCCCCCACCCTCCCTCTCTTCCCTCCCTCCTCTCTCCCCCCCACCCTCCCTCCCTACTCTCTCTCCCACCCTCCCTCCCTACTCTCTCCCCCCCACCCTCCCTCCCTACTCTCTCTCCCCCCCACCCTCCCTCCCTACTCTACCTAGGTACACTCTTGCACTTTTTTGAGGTTCATGTTGTTTAATTGTAACTTACTCAACTACAAGCTCTTATGGTTCTTCCTTCTGGCACTTATTTAGTTTTTTCACAATGTGTGCTTCTTGTTTGGCTTCCTGCAATGTTTGGGGCGTCTCAGTGTTATGATCAGTGACCTTCGCTCTTTTGTAGAAAAGCGTCTGCTAAATGAATAAATGTAAATGTACTCTCTCCCCTCACCCTCCCTCCCTACTCTCTCCCCCACCCTCCCTCCCTACTCTCTCCCCCCACCCTCCCTACTCTCTCCCCCCACCCTCCCTCCCTACTCTCTCCCCCACACTCCCTCCCTACTCTCTCCCCCCACCCTCCCTCCCTACTCTCCCCCCCACCCTCCCTCCCCTCCCTCCCTACTCTCTCCCCCCACCCTCCCTCCCTACTCTCTCCCCCACCCTCCCTCCCTACTCTCCCTCCCTACTGTCTCCCCCCACCCTCCCTCCCTACCCTCCCTCGCTACTCTCTCCCCCCACCCTCCCTCCCTACTCTCTCCCCCCACCCTCCCTCGCTACTCTCTCCCCCCACCTTCCCTCCCTACTCTCTCCCCCCACCCTCCCTCCCTACTCTCCCCCCTCCCTCCCTACCCTCCCTCCCTACTCTCTCCCCCACCCTCCCTCCCTACTCTCTCCCCCACCCTCCCTCCCTACTCTCTCTCCCCACCCTCCCTCCCTACTCTCTCTCCCACCCTCCCTCCCTACTCTCTCTCCCCCCCACCCTCCCTCCCTACTCTCTCCCCTCACCCTCCCTCCCTACTCTCTCCCCCCCACCCTCCCTCCCTACTCTCTCTCCCCCCACCCTCCCTCCCTACTCTCCCTCCCTACTCTCTCCCCCCACCCTCCCTCCCTACCCTCCCTCCCTACTCTCTCCCTCCCTACTCTCGCCCCCCACCCTCCCCCCACCCTCCCTCCCTTCCCTCCCTCCTCTCTCCACCCCACCCTCCCTCCCTACTCTCTCTCTCCCACCCTCCCTCCCTACTCTCTCCCCCCCCCCACCCTCCCTCCCTACTCTCTCTCCCCCCCACACTCTCTCCCCCACACTCCCTCCCTACTCTCTCCCCCCACCCTCCCTCCCTACCCTCCCTCCCTACTCTCTCCCCCCACCCTCCCTCCCTATTCTCCCTCCCTACTCTCTCCCCCACCCTCCCTCCCTACCCTCCCTCCCTACTCTCCCACCCTCCCTACCCTCCCTCCCTACTCTCTCCCCCCACCCTCCCTCCCCACACTCCCTCCCTACTCTCTCCCCCCACCCTCCCTCCCTACTCTCTCCCCTCCACCCTCCCTCCCTACTCTCTCCCCCCACCCTCCCTCCCTACTCTCTCCCCCCACTCCTCATCTCCCTCCACTGGCTTCCCATCACGGCCCGTATCAGATTCAAGACTCTGGTACTGACCTTCCGAGCGGTGAACGGGACTGCTCCCGACTACATCAAGTCTCTCCTCCAGCCTTACACCCCCCCCCCCCCCCCCCCGCCACCTACGGTCTTCTCCTGACAACCGTCTGGTGGCCCCACCTCTCAAGAGCACCCGCTCCCAACCCAAGCTCTTGTCCTGTCTGGCCCCCCCAATGGTGGAATCACCTCCTCACCTCCATCAGAGACACTGACTGTCTCTCCACCTTCAAGAAAAGGCTCAAGACGCACTTGTTCCGGGAGTACAACGGTACTTAGGGATGATTTGCTGGACCTGATGTTAGTTTCCTCCAGGATCACAATGACTCTTACTTAGAGACTTGTTGCTCTTGTTGGTTAACTGTAACTGATTTAAAATTATCGTACTCGCTGTGAAATATATTTTTACTGTTGCTTGTTTTTTCTACAGGTACACTCTTGCACTTTTTTGAGGTTCATGTTGTTTAATTGTAACTTACTCAACTACAAGCTCTTATGGTTCTTCCTTCTGGTACTTATTTAGGTTTTTCACAATGTGTGCTTCTTGTTTGGCTTCCTGCAATGTTTGGGGCGTCTCAGTGTTATGATCAGTGACCTGTGCTCTTTTGTTAAGCTCTCTCTTGGAAGTCGCTTTGGAGAAAAGCGTCTGCTAAATGAATAAATGTAAATGTACTCTCTCCCCCCACCCTCCCTCCCTACTCTCTCCCCTCACCCTCCCTCCCTACTCTCTCCCCTCACCCTCCCTCCCTACTCTCTCCCCTCACCCTCCCTCCCTACTCTCTCCCCTCACCCTCCCTACTCTCTCCCCTCACCCTCCCTCCCTACTCTCTCCCCCACCCTCCCTCCCTACTCTCTCCCCCACCCTCCCTCCCTACTCTCTACCCTCACCCTCCCTCCCTACTCTCTCCCCCACCCTCCCTCCCTACTCTCTCCCCCACCCTCCCTCCCTACTCTCTCACCCTCCCTCCCTATTCTCTCCCCCCACCCTCCCTCCCTACTCTCTCCCCTCACCCTCCCTCCCTACTCTCTCCCCTCACCCTCCCTCCCTACTCTCTCCCCCCACCCTCCCTCCCTACTCTCTCACCCTCCCTCCCTATTCTCTCCCCCCACCCTCCCTCCCTACTCTCTCCCCTCACCCTCCCTCCCTACTCTCTCCCCTCACCCTCCCTCCCTACTCTCTCCCCCCACTCCTCATCTCCCTCCACTGGCTTCCCATCACGGCCCGTATCAGATTCAAGACTCTGGTACTGACCTTCCGAGCGGTGAACGGGACTGCTCCCGACTACATCAAGTCTCTCCCCCCACCCTCCCTCCCTACTCCCTCCCTCCCTACTCCCTCCCTCCCTACCCTCCCTCCCTACTCTCTCCCCCCACCCTCCCTACCTACTCTCTCCCCCCCACCCTCCCTCCCTACTCTCTCCCCTCACCCTCCCTACCTACTCTCTCCCTCCCTACCCTCCCTCCCTACTCCCTCCCTCCCTACCCTCCCCCCACCCTCCCTATTCTCCTTCCCTACTCTCTCCCCTCACCCTCCCTCCCTACTCTCTCCCCTCACCCTCCCTCCCTACTCTCTCCCCCCCACCCTCCCTCCCTACTCTCTCCCCTCACCCTCCCTCCCTACTCTCTCCCCCCACCCTCCCTCCCTACTCTCTCCCCCACCCTCCCTCCCTACTCTCTCTCCCTACTCTCTCTCCCACCCTCCCTCCCTACTCTCTCCCCCCACCCTCCCTCGCTACTCTCTCCCCCCACCCTCTCTCCCTACTATCTCCCCCCACCCTCCCTCCCTACTCTCTCCCCCACCCTCCCTCCCTACTCTCCCTCCCCACCCTCCCTACCCTCCTTCCCTACTCTCCCTCCCTACTCTCTGCCCCCTCCCTCCCTACCCTCCCTCGCTACTCTCTCCCCCCACCCTCCCTCCCTACTCTCTCCCCACCCTCCCTCCATACTCTCCCCCCCACCCTCCCTCCCTACTCTCTCCCCCTACTCTCCCTCCCTACTCTCTCGCCCCACCCTCCCTCCCTACCCTCCCTCGCTACTCTCTCCCTCCCTCCACCCTCCCTCCCTACTCTCTCCCCCACCCTTCTTCCCTACTCTCCCTCCCTACCCTCCCTCGCTACTCTCTCCCCCTACCCTCCCTCGCTACTCTCTCCCTCCCTCCACCCTCCCTCCCTACTCTCTCCCCCACCCTCCCTCCCTACTCTCCCTCCCTACTCTCTCCCCCCACCCTCCCTACCCTCCCTCGCTACTCTCTCCCTCCCTCCACCCTCCCTCCCTACTCTCTCCCCCCCACTCTCCCTCCCTACTCTCTCCCCCCACCCTCCCTCCCTACTCTCCCTCCCTACTCTCTCCCCCCACCCTCCCTCCCTACACTCTCCCCCCACCCTCCCTCCCTACTCTCTCCCCCACCCTCCCTCCCTACTCTCTCTCCCTACTCTCTCCCCCACCCTCCCTCCCTACTCTCTCCCCCCACCCTCCCTCGCTACTCTCTCCCCCCACCCTCCCTCCCTACTATCTCCCCCCACCCTCCCTCCCTACTCTCTCCCCCACCCTCCCTCCCTACTCTCTGCCCCCACCCTCCCTCCCTACCCTCCCTCGCTACTCTCTCCCCCCACCCTCCCTCCCTACTCTCTCCCCACCCTCCCTCCATACTCTCCCCCCCACCCTCCCTCCCTACTCTCTCCCCCTACTCTCCCTCCCTACTCTCTCGCCCCACCCTCCCTCCCTACCCTCCCTCGCTACTCCCTCCCTCCCTCCACCCTCCCTCCCTACTCTCTCCCCCACCCTTCTTCCCTACTCTCCCTCCCTACCCTCCCTCGCTACTCTCTCCCCCTACCCTCCCTCGCTACTCTCTCCCTCCCTCCACCCTCCCTCCCTACTCTCTCCCCCACCCTCCCTCCCTACTCTCCCTCCCTACTCTCTCCCCCCACCCTCCCTACCCTCCCTCGCTACTCTCTCCCTCCCTCCACCCTCCCTCCCTACTCTCTCCCCCCCACTCTCCCTCCCTACTCTCTCCCCCCACCCTCCCTCCCTACTCTCCCTCCCTACTCTCTCCCCCCACCCTCCCTCCCTACACTCTCCCCCCACCCTCCCTCCCTACTCTCTCCCCCCACCCTCCCTCCCTACTCTCCCTCCCTACTCTTTCCCCACACCCTCCCTCCCTACACTCTCCCTCCCTACTCTCTCCCCCCACCCTCCTTCCCTACTCTCTCCCCCCACCCTCCCTCCCTACTCTCTCCCCCCACCCTCCCTCCCTACTCTCTCCCCCCACCCTCCCTCCCTACTCTCTCCCCCCACCCTCCCTCCCTACCCTCCCTCCCTACTCTGGTATGAAAGGACCCTGGACTTAGTGGTGGACGCCTCAGACACATCCCATCTACCTGCACCTGGGCTCAATCTACCTGGAGGAGGCCAGGGGGAGATGGGCAGGGTCACACACACACATGAACCAGGGAGCTGGTTTAGTAACTTAACTAGGAGGTAGTTCGGTGACAATCATTGTTTTGCTGAAACCCATCTGTTTGTATCTGTCCATTTGTAGTATGAGAAGGCTCAAAGGACATGTTTAGGTGCCTGCATGAGTACCCGTCTTGTCTCCCCTCCCTGAGAGCCCTGCATATCCCAGACCTGCTCAACAAAGGAGCAGACCTGATGTCACGGGGACGAACCACCGTTGGGGGTGGATGGACGAGGCCTCTCCCTCAGTGGAAGGATGCTCTCCCAAGCCGGAGGCACGGTGAAGAGCCCACCTGGGATCGGAGGTCCTCTCATGGCTTGGCTACTGAGAGGTAGAACACAGAGGTCTGTCTGAGGCTGTCATCCAGACTGTACAGAGCACACGCATGTGATCCACTGTGAGGGGTCATGTGATCCACTGTGAGGGGTCATGTGATCCACTGTGAGGGGTCATGTGACACGCTGGCAAACTTTCTCTCGATGGTGTGAAGGACAAAACGTTGACCCAGTCTGGTACCGGATCAAAACGTTCTGGTGCTTTTTACAATCACTGTTTGACAGCAGACTGCGGGTAGTGTCAGGGTATATGCAACAGCCGTCTCAGCTTGTCATGAAGGTGTTGCCAGGACGACTGTTCAGCCTCCTGTTGGTTAAACGTTTCCTGTCTGGTACGTACAGGCTCAGACCCCCTCAGAGAGCGTCAGGGCCACGGTGGGACCACATGAATTCCAGCACATAACCATGACAACATGGATCTCATTCCAGTGCTGCTGAATCAGCAGAGAGCAGCTGTCTGGGGAATGTCAGAAGGTTAATAAAGTGAAATGGATTAAAGCCTCAGAGACAAGGGTCTGGTTATGGAAGCCTTTGTTTGAACTGATCACCAGCCTGCGCTTCGTTTATCTCACCAGCTTCCTCCTCGCTCTGACTCCGGCTAAGCCAGTGACTGACTTGTGTGCCTTGTCCACACACGCAGACTGTCTGATCATCTCAGGTGACCAGACAAGCACAGTGGTGTGACCTAACCCAGGCTTTGTGCCCAAGGTCACCAGTGGGATGTTCAGGGTACAGAGCTGCCAGCTGAGATCATTCTTCCCCCCTCCACACAGCGGGGAGAAAGAAAAACGTAGCTGTGTTTATGTCCAGTAGGCGCTCTCTCATGCTACTGTAAGGCTGGGTGTCACCCTGCCCCCTCCTCTCTCATGCTACTGTAAGGCTGGGTGTCCCCCTGCCCCCTCCTCTCTCATGCCACTGTAAGGCTGGGTGTCACCCTGCCCCCTCCTCTCATGCTACTGTAAGGCTGGGTGTCCCCCTGCCCCCTCCTCTCTCATGCTACTGTAAGGCTGGGTGTCACCCTGCCCCCTCCTCTCATGCTACTGTAAGGCTGGGTGCCCCCCTGCCCCCTCCTCTCTCATGCTACTGTAAGGCTGGGTGTCACCCTGCCCCCTCCTCTCTCATGCTACTGTAAGGCTGGGTGTCACCCTGCCCCCTCCTCTCTCATGCTACTGTAAGGCTGGGTGCCCCCCTGCCCCCTCCTCTCTCATGCTACTGTAAGGCTGGGTGTCACCCTGCCCCCTCCTCTCTCATGCTACTGTAAGGCTGGGTGTCCCCCTGCCCCCTCCTCTCTCATGCTACTGTAAGGCTGGGTGTCACCCTGCCCCCTCCTCTCATATGCTAACATCTGGAGTTGCTGGACAGAGTCTCTGCTTAATGGGTCTCACACCTCATTGTGTAACTTACTGTCACATTGTCATGTGTTGATAAGTAAGGGTCAAGATGTGGTCTGATTGGTTGTTCTTGTGTATAAAGGGAATTGTGAAGCATTGTTCTGTGGATTCTTCATCTCCTGAGACCTTCTCCTCAGCTCTGGCTTGTCCTACTCCTTCTCCTTCCTCACCTCTTGCTTTCTCTCTCTGAGTTACAATAATCATGGTAGAGTAGGTAAGATTTAAATCCTTAATAAAAATCTATTTGTAATATGTTTGCCTTGGAATTTATTTCATTCATTTGCAATGTTATTAAATATCTATTTCATTTTAACCTTACTTTGAACAATTTTGCTCTGATTTAACCCACTGTCAAATAACTAATTATATTGATATTGGCATTGTGCTATTGGCATTGACATTGGTTAATGTTAAAACACTGTTCAGTTTCCCATCTTCCATCAAACGGGAATTTCGTTTGGGTTGTTTGGCCAATATTAAACCCCCTACACTACTTGACATGCTGTGCATCTATCAGATATTCCCCTCAGTTACTGATCTGCTGTGGTGGATCAAGAGTTGGGATACTTTGTCTCCACAAAGCCTCTCTCTCTGGCTCCACAATGCTCTCAGTATCATGGATGAGGGTGTGGGATGTCCTGTGTCTCCTGGCATTCAGGCTCATTCCACCAGAGGAGTGGAGACTTCGGTAGCCATCCTCCGTGGTGAGGGAGTGGAGGAGATCTGTAAGACACTACGGCCCTCCCTTTCTAACCCTAACCCTGTCTGAGACTGCTGTTATTGTCCCCATATACATGTGACCTCCAGCACACAGCCATGACAACACTGCTGTCATTCCAGTGCTGCTGAATCAGCACACAGCAGTTATCTGGGGATGTTTACAACAGAAGGTTAATAAAGTGAAATGGATTCAGCCCAAGAGACAAGGGTGTAGATTTTCCTGGTCATGAAGACTCTTGGTTGTAACAGGACAGAGAGACCAGGAGTGGAACACAAGTGCAGAACCTTTAATCAGAACACAGGTTCAGATGTACCAAGAGCTGATCCAGAATCATGTTCAGGAACAGGTGAGGGTCAGTCCAGGTACAGCAGGTCTATAGGAGCGTGGTGGTCAGTGACAGGTGAGGGTCAGTCCAGGTACAGCAGGTCTATAGGAGTGTGGTGGTCAGTGACAGGTGAGGGTCAGTCCAGGTACAGCAGGTCTATAGGAGCGTGGTGGTCAGTGACAGGTGAGGGTCAGTCCAGGTACAGCAGGTCTATAGGAGCGTGGTGGTCAGTGACAGGTGAGGGTCAGTCCAGGTACAGCAGGTCTATAGGAGCGTGGTGGTCAGTGACAGGTGAGGGTCAGTCCAGGTACAGCAGGTCTATAGGAGCGTGGTGGTCAGTGACAGGTCAGGGTCAGTCCAGGTACAGCAGGTCTATAGGAGCGTGGTGGTCAGTGACAGGTGAGGGTCAGTCCAGGTACAGCAGGTCTATAGGAGCGTGGTGGTCAGTGACAGGTGAGGGTCAGTCCAGGTACAGCAGGTCTATAGGGGACAGGGGAGATAGGGCAGGTTTGCACAGGAGAGCAGAACTTCTGGTCAGAGTGTAATAATCAGCTTCATGATGTTCACACTGTTCATGATAATGTCTCAGCAGTCTACTTAATAACAGGTCTATGGTGTGAAACTAGGGTGTAGAACTCAGCTCTCCCTGCTGGAGAGACTTGGCAGTGCTGCCTCAACTGAATGTGTTCAGCAACATGATATTACAGTGGAGGTGGGCAGCATGGTCATGTCATCAGGACTACGACAACGTTTTCCACTTTTGTACACTAGATGTCAGTAAAAGACTGTAATACTGTAGGCTGTAGTGCCTTCAGGTTACTAATGTATATATGAAGCTTAACACACTGAATCATTCATTTAGGACTAACATGATAATATTATACAAATCATTTAGCCTGTCACAGACAAACCATAACCCCATGATATTGATAATCATACTGACTACGTCGTACATAAAACATTTATTGATGCAACTGTAGCTTCTTAGCCATTTGTTGTTGAGTTATTAAAATCAATTATATCAAATAATGAAACAATCGATTATTACATTTCTCATTTCTGTTTTTTCACCTGTGTGTTTGTCTCAGTTCCTGCTCTGAGAATCAACTTTCATCTCCTCCTGTTTCCCATTGGTGTATATAAACAGGAATGTTCCTCCTCCTGTTTCCCATTGGTGTATATAAACAGGAATGTTCCTCCTCCTGTTTCCCATTGGTGTATATAAACAGGAATAGAAAAACAGAAAAACGTTATTGTTTAGTCAATTCTACGACTGTTAAAGGTAAGTATGTTACTAGTTGGAGGCAACGGGGGACGGGTTGTTTCCATCCTTATTCTATAAGTATAACTTATTTTAGAGTTCTCTTCCCCTGGAACAGATTTCATGTTCCAACCGAGGGGGGCTGTCGCTGTCTTGGTGTGTGGGGCTGCATCAAATACCCCTTTTTTGCTCTGTTAAATTGCTGCACCAGTCCACACTTGACCGGTGGGGATCTCATTCTATTATGACTGTAACTGTTAGCTGCTCCTGGCATTCTCTAATCCCTGCTCTCCTCTCTCTGTCCCCCCCCCACACACATCCCTTGTGGTGTGGGGGGTTTGAGCTGTCAGCACCTGCCTGGTCGTCGGTCGGCCAACGCTGGACCTGGTCGCGAGTCTCCCGGTCCTGTCCTACATCTATAAAGTTGAACAATGGATTTTGGTGTTTCAAAACCCATCGACACTGTATGACTATGTTTAGCCTGTGTTCTGCTCCTCTCTCTCACCAACCGTCTCTGGAGGAGGGGATCCCTCTCTGAATTGCTCCTCCCAAGGAGCAATTCTTCCATTTTTTCTCCTGTTGAGAGTTTTTCTGGGAGTTTTTCCTTGTCTTCCTTGAGGGTTTAGGTTGGTTGAGGGGCAGTTCTATGGGCGTATGTGAAGCCCTCTGTGACATGCTTGCGTGTAAAAAGTGCTATACAAATACATTTGATTTGATTTGAATGTTCCTCCTTCTGGTTCCTATTGGTCCATTTATGCAGGTAGGCTCATACTTTGGTTTCCTATTGGTCCATATATGGAGGTGGGTGGGGCCTGACATGAGAGACGTAGGGTGAGGCACAGGTAAACTGAAAGTCTAAATATTTTACACAGGATCCATTTTGTGACTACAAGAATCGGTAAAGCAGATTCTCAAACTGAAAAGCAGACTTTAAAGTAAGTGATTAACCACTTACTAACCAAGAGTGAGGTTAGTAAGTTGTTTATTTTGTAAATGAAAATAAATTGTCATTGTAAATAGAAAACATGTCGTTTTGTTGAGCTCAAGTCTTCTCATGGTGTGTTTCAGGTGTTGCCTAGCAACCAATCTGAAATCTGACAAGCCTAGCGCTTGTCGTTTTTCTCTCTGTGTTCACACTTTTCTGCTCTTTTAGAAAGTTAAGAATTTCCTCGTCGCTGTTGATGTCTTCAGTATCGTCTGGATAGTAAAACTCAGCTGACTCCTCGATATCGCACATTTTGAAGATGACGTCAGAGGATGGCATTAATAATCCGTATCAGACCGCGGACCGGCGATGAGGTCAATACACGGCTGGCATGACAACCCATTAGCCAATCAGAATGCTCGTACTGTTGTTGCTATATAATCATTTACAATATTCCTTCACAGTATCATTGTGCACATACATTAACAGAGAATGTGATGTTCCAGAGTTACTTCATCTTCGTAACTAACCATATTTTTCTAAGAGGAAGTGAAACTGCCTTTTGCTCAAGTCTAATGGCCGACATTCAATACCAAGTTCAAACAAATCCAACTATGATCTAACAAGATCAAAATAACTTTTATTGTTTTACTTAATCAACCAGTCATGCTGTTTTTGGTCATTTATCAAGTATTTCTAAATACCGTAATTACAATGACATTTTTGTAATCCTGTAAACACTATAAACATAGATAATCATACATCCACACAGACACATGTCATACGTTACTGATCCATCAAGGTTTTCTAAGTGGAAGTGAGGTAGTGCTCAGTACAGCTGATGGTGCAGTATGATGGAGTGGAGCTTGTTGTAAGAGGAAGTGAGGTAGTGCTCAGTACAGCTGATGGTGCAGTATGATGGAGTGGAGCTTGTTGTAAGAGGAAGTGAGGTAGTGCTCAGTACAGCTGATGGTGCAGTATGATGGAGTGGAGCTTGTTGTAAGAGGAAGTGAGGTAGTGCTCAGTACAGCTGATGGTGCAGTATGATGGAGTGGAGCTTGTTGTAAGAGGAAGTGAGGTAGTGCTCAGTACAGCTGATGGTGCAGTATAATGGAGTGGAGCTTGTTGTAAGAGGAAGTGAGGTAGTGCTCAGTACAGCTGATGGTGCAGTATGATGGAGTGGAGCTTGTTGTAAGAGGAAGTGAGGTAGTGCTCAGTACAGCTGATGGTGCAATATGATATCTGTTGTTTGTTCACAGGTCTACAGGTCTGGCTTCAAAATCCTTCTAATCTGACCCTGAGGAGAGAAGTTCTGACTTTGAGAGGGAGGAGGGGCACTGCCTCTAAGATGAGTCTCTCTGGGAAGAGAGAGGAGGGAGGCCCTGCCTCTAAAATGAGTCTCTCTGGGGAGAGAGAGGAGGGGGGCACTGCCTCTAAGATGAGTCTCTCTGGGGAGAGAGAAGAAGGGGGCCCTGCCTCTAAAACGAGTCTCTCTGGGGAACATGACATGGACACCAAAGCTAAGAGGTAAGATGAGAATCCATACCTGTTCATGACTGTTCTCCATCTCAGTGGAGTGTCAGGTGGCTGAGCGGTGAGGGAAGCGGGCTAGTAATCTGAAGGTTGCCAGTTTGATTCCCGGCCGTGCCAAATGACGTTGTGTCCTTGGGCAAGGCACTTCACCCTACTTGCCTCGGGGAGAATGTCCCTGTACTTACTGTAAGTCGCTCTGGATAAGAGCGTCTGCTAAATGAATAAATGTAAATGTAAATCTCAGAGCTCAGCAGTGATATTATGTCATCATCATTAGTCAGTAAAAATGAGAGACTGAAGGTCTGTCTCTGTTGTGTTGAAGCCCAATCCAGCAGAGACCAGCCTCACCTGTACCCAGCTGTGTGTCCATGAAGAGTGACTGGTCTATGGAGGCACCTCCCATGTTCAGTGATGGAGGAGGACCTTCCAATGAGGAAGGGTATGTACTGACCTCTGCTGGTGTTCAATGTTATGTGATGAAGGTGACATGATGTGAAGAAGTCGTCTGTACTGGGACTCAATATTCCTATATTATAATATATTTGTATTATAATATATTTGTCTTATAGTTTATAAGTTATGTTTATGTTAGTATATGTTATTATAGTGATAGTGTTTAAATGTATTTGGGCCCACATGAATCAATGCAACATTACTTCTCCATGTCAGAGCATAACCTGCCAGCCTCAATCCCTACTGTTTATTGTCTGTACTGTCTAATTGTTGAGTGTATACAGTTGGGCAGGCCAGACCCATTAATTGCCAACACCTGTTTGTTGGTAATACTGAGCTGTTAACATGTTTGGAAAGAATCCATGAAAGGGGACATGCTGCTCACTGGTAAAGACATAGATTTTTTTTAAGTGAAGCAAAGTATAAAGTAGTATTTATAATCTAAAAGTCCAATGTAGACCTTTGCTTTATCATGTAAAATCCCTTCTAAAACACAGGGTTAGAGCTGATGACTGTAGATACTAAAGTATCCCTCATCACATCCCTACTAAAACACAGGGTTAGAGCTGCTGACTGTAGATACTAAAGTATCCCTCATAACATCCCTACTAAAACACAGGGTTAGAGCTGCTGACTGTAGATACTAAAGTATCCCTCATAACATCCCTACTAAAACACAGGGTTAGAGCTGCTGACAGCCAGCCTGGCTGACATACAGACCATGTGGTAAAGGTTCACAGTGAGAGATACAGAGTAACAACAGGTCTGGAAACCTGCCTGTCTGACTCTCATTCAAGTTGAAAAGCAACTTTCAAGCCTGGTTCTGACAATTCCAATGAATTATTTTAGCAACACATATTGTTGTAATCAATCTGTGGGCTCTACGTTAAAGTTTTATGTTTGTAAGACACTTTGTTGTGTTTGTTGACAGGATGAGACAGCAGAGACCAGCCTCACCTGTACCCAGCTGTGTGTCCATGAAGAGTGACTGGTCTATGGAGGCACCTCCCATGTTCAGTGATGGAGGAGGACCTTCTAATGAGGAAGGGTATGTACTGACCTCTGCTGGTGTTCAATGTTATATGATGAAGGTGACATGATGTGAAGAAGCCGTCTGTGTATAGTGTATACAGGTAGGTAGGCCACACACATTCATTGACAACACACAATAAATAATTTGAAGTATAATGTCATCATTAGATTCAGGATCATCATGTGACATTTCTACTAAACAAAGTCAGAACTCATAGCCTGGCTATGTTCAGACCATGTGGTAGAGGTACACAGTGAGAGGGAGCTGTTATTGGGTGTGCTCAAGCCTTCGGCGAGAGCACAACCTTTTTTTCTCTCACATATATATTTATTTATTTATTGTTTATTTTTGGCCCCCTAAGGATCAGTCAATATTTGGACTACATACACAACGACGGTGTCAAAAGGTTCGTCTTGGTAGCGATTGCGTTGGTTGTATTTTTATTTACGTTCCGTTGCATGGTTTAAGTAGAAATTGCATTTTTGTGGTGAAAAGTGAAGTTAACGGTGGCTAATTTGCTAGCCACAGTCACTGACGTTACTAACGTCACTAACGTCACGAAAACACGCGTGACTACCTGTAGCAGAACATTCGTTTCACATCTGTTAACTTGGGGGATAGCTAGGCTAACTATAGCTTTACTGCAAGGCAGCTGCAGGAACGCCACAAGCAAAGAGGCCAGGGTGATAACTATTTACTCATTTTACTTTGTGATGTGAAACACAATTATGAAATGTAATGTACAATATTAGCTGATATTATTAAGGAAGTAGGCCCACATCTACTTTTGGAAACGGCAGTCTACTATTTCACTGAAGCATTAGCATCATGACATTAGCCTCTGTTGCCCGGGCAACACATACTACAGTGGTCTATGATGCATCTGTTTTCAATCTTTAAAATAAACATTCCTCACAAATACATTTTCGTTGTAGGATTTATTATGACATTACATTACAAGTAAACGATTTGTGGGTGAAATGATCATTACCTGTGGTTTCAAACCAGTGTTGCTCACTGCAACGCTGTAGCCTACGCGAGACACTACAAAAACATCTACACAGCTGTAGGAAGTCAAACGGCGACAAAACATGTTCGGCACTCCCCTTACTTAAATCAAAAGTCTATCTAACTACTAACCTGAACTTCATTGTCACAGCCTAAACGTTGTCAATCTGTTCATGAAAATAATTTATTTCAGCCTAAACCGTACAACGGAACGTTAAATCCAATTCAACCAACGCAATCGCTACCAAGACGAACACAGCAGTAGTCTAGTACTGTACCGTAGTAGTACAATTTACCGGGGCAGCTTCTCCACACAGGGCTATGTCGCATTTTGCGTTGTTACTGACAATGATCGCTACCAGTGAGCTTTTTATGAATTAGCGATTTTCCACTAAATAAATGTCAAGCTTATTTACGTTTTGGGGGGCATATTTTCAGTTAGCAGATGGTACTGTTTGAATCGCGATTCCATCTTCTACTGCCGGGTAACGTCGTAGAATAATCTTCAAAGGGGGTTCTTTATGAATGAATGAATGCAATGAGTAGGCTAAATGCCTTAAAATATCACGAGAAGGGAAAAACTTAAAATGACGTTTAAGTCATAGAGATTAGGTCCATTTTTACACCGGTCTGCCAAATTTATTCGTTTTGATTCAACGATGAGGCTGCCTCTTGCAGGGGAAATGAGAAGACATCTATTTCATTCTACACTTCACTCGTATTTTCAGTTGTAAATGAGCAGCAAAAAAAAAAGCTTTTAAATCTATTTAATCTTTATAAATAATAAGTATGCATTTTCATATAAAATATACAGAAATCAGTTGTAAAAATGTCATTCAAAAACGGACCCCTGTGCAACCGACGCAAGCAAGCACACCCTACAATTTCCCCAGAAATTGTACCCTCTCTAGTTTAATATTATTTCATTAACATGTGGTGTTGGTCTTCTCTTTGTGTATCTATGGTTTAACCACTAGACCACCATCAGACACATCAACACCTTTGACCTCCTTGTTGTGTTTGATCAGTGAGAGACAGGACCACAACCTACCAGTCCACTGTGCCGCTTTAATGTTGAACTTTACCTGACATTAACACAGAGACACAACCACAACACAACCACAACAAACTACCCTCAAACTAATGCAATCGTGCAAGCCATACCATACTACCATTAGGTCATTCCATGTTGGTGCAGAAAAATTATTCAAAGCTGCTCTCTTTAATTCAGTAGAGACTAGAGCGAACTCCAGGATAAATCTGTGAGTTACTTCTCCACCTGAAAAGACTTGACATTTATTGTAAACATGTTTACATACAAATCAGGTCTTTACATACAAATAAAAGAGATCAGTGCAGCTCTAGTGAAAGTTTGACAACAATAACCTCCCTACACACACACACACACACACACACACAGACAGCATGAGAGTCAGTGTCCAGCCCTGCAGGTACCAGGCCTGGTATGAGCACAGGCCGGGCGGGGCTCAGCCCACTTAGACTGGTTGAGAAGGTCTTCAACTCCTGGGTGGAGGAGTGCTGCAGTGTCTAAAGCAGGCTGCTAGCAAACATGCAGCCCTGTGTGAGGTGGACCCTGATGTCATCTTCAGTGTCTGGATGAAACACAACACACTTGTTTACCTGGGGGTGACAGTGCTCCTATCTTTGGTGAATGGTTAGGTTTAGGTACTGATGAAGAAATATCAGCACACTGTTGTAATTATGAAGATGATTTATATGATCACCTCTTTTATTAGATGTCATATCATTGGAAACCAGATGCAAAGCTGTTGACTGACTATGATTGCCACTAAAACGTAGAAGATATAAAGGCCAAAATGTGGAAGTCTGGATAAATAGGGTTTGAGTGTGAGAGAAAAGTATGTGTGTAGGCTTCCCCCATGAAAAACTACAAGGCCCAGATATCATGGACTACAAGGCCTAGATATCATGGACTACAAGGCCTAGATATCATGGACTACAAGGCCTAGATATCATGGACTACAAGGCCCAGATATCATGGACTACAAGGCCTAGATATCATGGACTACAAGGCCCAGATATCATGGACTACAAGGCCCAGATATCATGGACTACAAGGCCCAGATATCATGGACTACAAGGCCTAGATATCATGGACTACAAGGCCCAGATATCATGGACTACAAGGCCCAGATATCATGGACTACAAGGCCCAGATATCATGGACTACAAGGCCCAGATATCATGGACTACAAGGCCTAGATATCATGGACTACAAGGCCCAGATATCATGGACTACAAGGCCTAGATATCATGGACTACAAGGCCCAGATATCATGGACTACAAGGCCCAGATATCATGGACTACAGGGCCCAGATATCATGGACTACAAGGCCCAGATATCATGGACTACAGTGCCCAGATATCATGGACTACAAGGCCCAGATATCATGGACTACAAGGCCCAGATATCATGGACTACAAGGCCCAGATATCATGGACTACAGTGCCCAGATATCATGGACTACAAGGCCCAGATATCATGGACTACAAGGCCCAGATATCATGGACTACAAGGCCCAGATATCATGGACTACAAGGCCCAGATATCATGGGACAGATTTATGACCAGACGCTCAGCAGCCCAGTGCAGCTGGATTTCAAGGCCAAACGTAGGCCCAGAAAGTGGGAGACTTAGAAAAAACACTTGTAATTCAAATTCTATGACAATTGACCAACCGGGTGTGAATGCATAAATGCATCTGTGACCAACTATAATGTACCAATGGCAAAATATCACAAAATAATAGAGAGTAAATATATAAGTGAAATGTCCAGAGAAAAATTCCAGTCTGATCTCGAGATCTTGCTCATGTTTATCGGAATCACTCTGTAGCCTTGGATTTTAATAAATGCTTTGCATCAAACTCTGCTGAAGTTCCCGTGCTGTTCTTAAAGTTTGATATTGGTTGAAAACTTAGAATATTATTATTCGACAATACCCATAGAAGATGTTTACTTGGTAGTGATGGTATCACTCTTATACAGTGTGTCTGTGTGTATGCATGAGTGGATACAGTTAAGTTTACCACTCATGCTTATGTATGATAAACTCTTTGGTAGATTATCAGCCCTTGTACATGTGGTTCATGTGGTTAAGTAATGTCATCTCTTGTCCTCAGAGATCAACAGGAGAAGTCTGAGTCAGACCAGAGTCACCATGAGGACTTGTCCTCCGTATTCACAGTGAGTTTGTGTTACTCTAAAGTACAAACAAGACAGAATCATTTTAATCATATTGTTCTACTGGGACTACAGTTCCTGGTTTGTCTAATATCTTCCCTCTCTGTTTCAGGTGCTTGAGGAGACTGTCATCAGGTTTGTGAAGAAAGAGCTGAAGAGGATGAAGAGGATTCTGAGTTCAGATTTCCCAGAAGGCTTAGAGAGTCAGAGGGAGGACCAGGAAGTGGTGGACCCTGAATATCAGAAGCAGGAGAGCAGTGCCAGAGAGGGAGCTCTGAAGATCACACTGCACGTCCTGAGGAACATGAACCAGAAGGAGCTGGCTGACACTCTGGAGAAAAGTAAGAGACTCCATATTTAGTCTTAGTTGACCGATTGATGGTTTATGATGGTTTGATATACAAAGAAAGTTATGCGACTCAGAGTAGCCCAATGTTGTGTAGATCTTCATATGACCTTGTACTATGTGTGAGTATACTAAGCTGTTTCATTATTGTGCACCTGATAAATGATCATAGATTTGAAATATGTTTTGAATTGAATGTAAAGGACACATTGTCAGTTCATACTCTGTGAATAATTAAAACTACTACACGCTTAATGTGTTGTTTTTTGTTTAGATGAGCGTGCTGAGATTTGTCGACAGAAACTCAAATATGAACTAAGGAAGAAGTTTGAAACTGTGTTCGAGGGCATAGCTACACAAGGAAACCCAACTCTTCTCAATAAGATCTACACAGATCTCTACGTCACAGAGGGTGAGAGTGGAGAGATCAATAAAGAACATGAGGTGAGACAGATTGAGACAGCATCCAGGAAATCAGCAAGAACAGAAACAGCCATCACATGCAACAACATCTTTAAACCCTCAGCTGGACGAGACACACATATCAGAATTGTTCTGACAAAAGGAGTTGCTGGCATCGGAAAAACTGTCTCTGTGCAGAAGTTCATCACGGACTGGGCTGAGGGACTAGCCAATCAGGAAATCCAGTTCATCTTTCCTCTCCCGTTTCGAGAGCTGAATTTGTTGGATGGAGAAGAGTTCAGTCTGATGGAACTTGTCCATCACTTCTTCTCGGAAACCAGAGAATCAGGAATCTCCAACTACGACAAGTACAACGTTCTGTTTGTCTTTGATGGTCTGGATGAGTGTCGACTGCCCTTAGCCTTCAAAGATAACAAGAGGTGCTGTGATGTCACAAAGTCCACCTCAGTAGATATGCTGCTGACCAACCTGATCAGAGGAAAGCTGCTTCCCTCTGCTCTCATCTGGATAACCACTCGACCTGCAGCAGCCAATCAGATCCCTTCTGAGTGTGTTGACCTGGTGACAGAGGTACGAGGGTTCAATGATGCTCAGAAGGAGGAGTACATCATGAAGAGATGCAGTGATGAGATCCTGGCCAGGAGAATCATCTCACACATCAAGACATCAAGGATCCTCTACATCATGTGCCACATACCAGTCTTCTCTTGGATTTCTGTTACAGTCCTTGAACACATGCTGAGAACAGAGAAGAAAGAGAAGATGCCCGAGACCCTGACTGAGATGTACACAACCTTCCTGGTGTTACAGACCAAACAGAAGAAGGTGAAGTATGCTGGGAAAACTGAGACCGATCCACACTGGGATGAAGACAGCATTCAGAGTATTCTGTCACTGGGAAAACTGGCCTTCCACCAGCTGATCAAAGGCAACCTGATTTTCTATGAGAAAGACCTGACAGAGTGTGGAATTGATGTCCGTGATGCCTCAGTGCACTCAGGAGTGTTCACACAGATCTTCAGAGAGGATCGTAAAGTCTTCCAGGAGAAGGTGTTCTGCTTTGTCCATCTGAGCTTTCAGGAGTTTCTGGCTGCTGTGTTTGTGTTTCTCTCATTCATCAACAACAAGCAGAATCTGATGTCTGAGACTCCATCAGCTTCCAGTTCCAAAAAAGTGTTGACTCTTTTCAGAGAGAAACCAGAAGTCCGATTCTACAAGAGTGCTGTGGACAAGGCCTTGCAGAGTAAGAATGGACAACTGGACCTTTTCCTCCGCTTCCTCCTGGGCCTCTCAATGGAGTCCAATCAGATTGACTTACGAGGCCTACTGACTCAGAAAGGTAACAAGACAGAGAGACATGAGGAAACAGTCAAGTACATCAAGGAGATGATCAGAGAGGATCCCTCTCCAGAGAGATGCATGAATCTGTTCCACTGTCTGAATGAACTGAATGACCATTCTCTGGTGGAGGAGATCCAACACTACCTGAGCTCAGGAAGTCTCTCCAGTGAGGAGCTCTCATCTACACAGTGGTCAGCTCTGGTTTTTGTGTTGCTGACTTCAGAAGAGAAGATGGATGTGTTTGACCTGAAGAAATACTCCAGATCAGAGGAAGGTCTTCTGAGGCTGCTGCCAGTGGTCAAAGACTCCAAAACTGCTCTGTATGTATAAGGCTTTTAATTTTATTTTTTAGATAATATTACAACAGCACATATTGTCAGTGTTTGATTATCGTATGTTCCTATAATACAAAACGTGACTGATGATGTCTCATGTTCTCCTTATGTCATGCAGGCTGAATGACTGTAACCTCTCAGAATGGTGTTGTGAAGCGCTGGCCTCAGCTCTCCCCTCCTCAGATCTGACAGAGCTGGACTTGAGTAACAACAACCTGGGGGATTCGGGCATGAAGCTGCTCTCTGCTGGACTGGGGAATCCACTCTGCAAGCTGGAGACACTGAGGTCTGTATTCATGTTCAACATGACACAACTATAGTTATAATCTCTGGGACAATCTGGGGTCGTAGGTGTGAGGAAAGGTGTGGGGTCGGAGGTGTGGGGTCGTAAGTCTGAGGAAAGGTGTGGGGTCGTAGGTGTGAGGAAAGGTGTGGGGTCGTAGGTGTGAGGAAAGGTGTGGGGTCGTAGGTGTGACGAAAGGTGTGGAGTCGTAGGTGTGAGGAAAGGTGTGGAGTCGTAGGTGTGAGGAAAGGACACAGAGGCTGTTGTACCGTTTACGGAGGCTTTTTATTTGCCCAAACACGGTAGTATGGGGAAAGGGGCTGGACGGAACCAAAGCAAAGAAAGTAAAAGTAAACACACCCTTAACTGACACGCCAGTCGGCGCACTAACCAAAAATACAGGGGGTGGTCCGCCCAGGGGGGTATTCGTCGTAGCTCGCTAAGCGGTTTAGCAAGCTAATTTCCAGGCTAAGATAAAAAACGCCCCTCTTTTTGGTTCGTGGAAGCAACTTTCGATAAATCACCATAGTAACATATCAATTAGCACTAACCTGCTCCAGAGCAGGCTAACGTAAGTGTAGCTGGATAAGCTTGCCACACCCCAGGAAAATAACATGGCAGCTCTTTTTTTGAGGGACCCAGTTGACCAAGGAGCTATATTCTAGTTCGATTAGCTTTCCATACCAATAGAGTTATTCGCGATTGCCAAGATCCTTTATTTCACACGGATGAGTTCTTGTTTGAGCGATATCGATTCAGCCTACAAGGACTCATTTATTTGCAAGACCTTCTCGGGCCGCACATTGCAAATATCACACGCTGCAGCAAGCTTTATGCTTTATTATGAGCTTATGCTGCTGTATGTGAATATGTAACGCTATGTTTTACGAAATGTCTTGTCTTATCTGTTGTGCCTGTGCTTTTTATATGTTTCACTGTGGGAGAGTGGGAAACGTCATATCGATTCCTTTTTATGTCTTGACGTGAAGAAATTGACAATAAAGCTACTTGAAACTTTAACTGTGCTTCAGACTGCATAGCCTTGAGTTTTTTTGCATCAGGTATAGGCTACATTTTTATACAGTATAGGCGATGCAGAAAACATTGGCAAAGCCGCAGCATGCGTTGCTGTAAGAAAAGTGTACTTGGCGCTTAACCAGCTGATGAATCAATTCATCATATTCCCTGGCCATGTCCCAGTCAATGAAATCAAAGAGGGATTTACACATAGGCCTACATGCATATACACATATATAGTACATGATATAAGCGCAGTAGCCTACATATATCCTCATAATTGTCTATGAATTCGTATCAATTAGATACTCTTTGGCCTTGTTTTTATCTAGCCTACTTATTCTGAAAGAGTTGAGATCATTATTTTCGCTAGCAAGATCTCATTCGGTTATTAATTTCCATTAAGCCTACTGCCAGCAGGCACATTTAAAGAAATGTGATCTAATTGATTGGGGTAATGAGGCACTTAAGATGAGCCTATACATTTCCCCAAAACTTTTGCATTTAGCTGTAGTGAGGTCCACAAGACCACACGGAGCCAACATCTTGCCACACCTGAAGAGTGATTCAATCACATCAGAATCAGCCCTTGTGACACCCTCAGTATGCTGATTACCCACCAAACGCCGATGCAAAGGAACCATAGAATGGGGGGGGGGGGGCCTCCCCAATCTACCTAATCAGCCCTCCTGCTAGCTTGCAAGCTTCAAAGGGCCTGATTTAGACAACACGTCTCCAGCGACCATTTGCTATCCGTTTCGGCGGCGATTTGAACAAAGAACATACCTTGATCAGAACTTTTGAGGAAAGTCTTGAGACTTCACCTTTACCACAAGAGTACAAGGTGGAGAATTATGAGAGGGATATTTGTGTTATGTTTGTTACTTTGTTTTAATGTTGTGTTCACTGAAATCTTGATTCTAGTAACAACTCCTTCTTCCTGAAAGATAACCACGTCATTCTTGGTATCTACACGAAGCTATCATAATAAAACAATCATTCAACTATATTTTGTAACTGTACCAAGATGTCCAGAACAATATTTGAACCATCGAATGAACCAGCCAAAGATCAGATCACACCTTTGGTAGGTGTGAAGGAAGGAGGGGGGAGTTGAGAACCCAGCTTCCCCCAATCCACATCTGACCCCAGACGGGTCCTCCCTCGAACTGTATAAAGCCCTAAGATGACCATCAATCTCTGACTCCAGCGAAACCGACCATGGCATGAACGCCATCAGGATTGGCGTTCCAAGGACGTCGCCAAGCTTCTCCTGAGATTCAACTTTATAGTGATCGCGACACTATCTGGACGTTTCAACAGAAGGACCAAAAACGCAATTCCAAATGCGACTTCACTGAGATCCCGCAGACTCAGTCACATGACCCAGCGCAGCCGCGCTGTGACTTCAGATTCTTCAAATGGACCTTTGGCGCAAACCGCCCTCAACATCATTGATCAACCCCTGATCAAACGTAACTATGGCTAACGCTCTTTCCTCCTCGACATGGCATTGGCGTGAGCTCTGTTTATGATTTGTAAGGATGTAATCACTGACTGTACAATTTCTGCCTTTCTTTAAGCTAGACCATTTCATTCTGTTCATTGAAACCAATCTCTCATATCAAACCCATAATCCAACTTTTCATAAGATCTGTTTACCTTACTTGAATAAATTCATTGTAAAGATATTTTGACGTGCGTGTTCACTGATGTTACGATTGGCTCTACTCTTAGAACGAATTCATTCCTTAAGATTAGACTGATTATTACGAAGGCTATTATTTAAATATTATTCAATAAGGTTTCCTCTATCCCTTTATCAATAAGAGGTGGTGCCCCCAAGAACTACATACTTTATTATAAATTAAGTATTGCTAATCTTAAACGAGCAAACCCCGCTACATATTGGTGCCCCGTGTGAGGCTAAGATAGATTGAAATGAGCAATCGTAACTTTTGTGAAACGAACTGTTAAAATAGAGCGAGCTCTAACTGTATGTAGCACCATGTATTTAATACTACTGTGCCTGGGCTACAGTGGCTGTGTGCGTATTCAATTGTTTTTCGTGAAATAGCTGCTAGTGTGTGTGTGGGACCAGCTAGCTCAAAGGAAGCGGCTAGGTTTGACCGGAGGTACGCGCGTGCTCAGAAACACCGCTGCCCCGACATTTACGTTGTAATCTGCCTCGGCCAGCTCTTCACGGAAAGTAGCATAAGAGCCTTTTATTATAGCCTCTATTTTAATAGTGTAGCTATTTGGTTAAGTGAATTAACCAACCAACTAATACGTTGGTGCACATGTCTAGTTCAGGGAAACAGACAGTAGTGCTTAGTCCTGAAGGACTTTTGTTTAGAAGCAACTAAACAACGCAGTTCTGTACACGTAACCTACCGCCACCACGAGTGTGTGTGTGGGACCAGCTAGCTCAAAGGAAGCGGCTAGGTTTGACCGGAGGTACGCGCGTGCTCAGAAACACCGCTGCCCCGACATTTACGTTGTAATCTGCCTCGGCCAGCTCTTCACGGAAAGTAGCATAAGAGCCTTTACTATAGCCTCTATTTTAATAGTGTAGCTATTTGGTTAAGTGAATTAACCAACCAACTAATACGTTGGTGCACATGTCTAGTTCAGGGAAACAGACAGTAGTGCTTAGTCCTGAAGGACTTTTGTTTAGAAGCAACTAAACAATGCAGTTTCTACACGTAACCTATTATGCCGCCACGATAGCTTGTCGAAAAGAGCATTGACTATTCCCACAGCTAACTGTGTTTTAAAATAACAGTGGTTGCCAAACTAAAGTTACATTATTAGATGCAGTTCATCAATGTGGTTTAGTTACGTTGACTTCAAGAAGCTACTTAGTAACTATAATTGTGTAAAGTATGTACTATAATTACCTTGTACCTTTATTTGTTATTTGTATACGTCTTTGGCAGTCAATTGTAACCATAACCTAAATGAGTTTATTGAAACTAGTTTGATTTAAAAAGATTGGAAAGCCGACAACTCTTCCCTCATCTAGACCCCTAGTCACAAAGCTTCAATTGCTACGGCCATTGTAAGCCACTTCAAGTGCCTCTTTTTGTTTCAATAATTTCCTCTCAACCTTTTTCCTATGTCATGTCATAGCTTAATCACTCATAGCCATGCCAATGTCTGGGGAGGGGGGGTGACATGCTGTTACGCTGCTGTGGTCTTTCTTCTCTTGTCTTCATGTCAACAGTTTCATCGACGACGGTCTATGAAAGTTGACATCCGGGGGGATGTAGTGAGGTCCACAAGACCACACGGAGCCAACATCTTGCCACACCTGAAGAGTGATTCAATCACATCAGAATCAGCCCTTGTGACACCCTCAGTATGCTGATTACCCACCAAACGCCGATGCAAAGGAACCATAGAATGGGGGGGGGGGGGCCTCCCCAATCTACCTAATCAGCCCTCCTGCTAGCTTGCAAGCTTCAAAGGGCCTGATTTAGACAACACGTCTCCAGCGACCATTTGCTATCCGTTTCGGCGGCGATTTGAACAAAGAACATACCTTGATCAGAACTTTTGAGGAAAGTCTTGAGACTTCACCTTTACCACAAGAGTACAAGGTGGAGAATTATGAGAGGGATATTTGTGTTATGTTTGTTACTTTGTTTTAATGTTGTGTTCACTGAAATCTTGATTCTAGTAACAACTCCTTCTTCCTGAAAGATAACCACGTCATTCTTGGTATCTACACGAAGCTATCATAATAAAACAATCATTCAACTATATTTTGTAACTGTACCAAGATGTCCAGAACAATATTTGAACCATCGAATGAACCAGCCAAAGATCAGATCACACCTTTGGTAGGTGTGAAGGAAGGAGGGGGGAGTTGAGAACCCAGCTTCCCCCAATCCACATCTGACCCCAGACGGGTCCTCCCTCGAACTGTATAAAGCCCTAAGATGACCATCAATCTCTGACTCCAGCGAAACCGACCATGGCATGAACGCCATCAGGATTGGCGTTCCAAGGACGTCGCCAAGCTTCTCCTGAGATTCAACTTTATAGTGATCGCGACACTATCTGGACGTTTCAACAGAAGGACCAAAAACGCAATTCCAAATGCGACTTCACTGAGATCCCGCAGACTCAGTCACATGACCCAGCGCAGCCGCGCTGTGACTTCAGATTCTTCAAATGGACCTTTGGCGCAAACCGCCCTCAACATCATTGATCAACCCCTGATCAAACGTAACTATGGCTAACGCTCTTTCCTCCTCGACATGGCATTGGCGTGAGCTCTGTTTATGATTTGTAAGGATGTAATCACTGACTGTACAATTTCTGCCTTTCTTTAAGCTAGACCATTTCATTCTGTTCATTGAAACCAATCTCTCATATCAAACCCATAATCCAACTTTTCATAAGATCTGTTTACCTTACTTGAATAAATTCATTGTAAAGATATTTTGACGTGCGTGTTCACTGATGTTACGATTGGCTCTACTCTTAGAACGAATTCATTCCTTAAGATTAGACTGATTATTACGAAGGCTATTATTTAAATATTATTCAATAAGGTTTCCTCTATCCCTTTATCAATAAGAGGTGGTGCCCCCAAGAACTACATACTTTATTATAAATTAAGTATTGCTAATCTTAAACGAGCAAACCCCGCTACATAGCTTATCGGCAATTTTTTGCCAAGCTGCTTGTCTTGCTCTGGCAGCGGTGGCGGTGTTTGACTTAGCCATGATAATATGCTTATTGTCTTCGTAGAGACTCATTATAACAGTTTGCTCGGATGGCGAGAATAGCCTATCACCGCTCTCTCTTTCGTCTTTTCCGCCATCATACCGTTAGAAAATCACGGTTTTGGTGATCGACCTTTACTGCCTTTTGAAGTAGGACGTGCACGTGCAATTTCCCTGATAAGTTTAGCCTGATTGAAATTAACCACATGATTTGGATGCGGATCAGCCGTTGACGAACCAATATTTGCTGTTCTCACTCATCTCGCTAATGTTAACGGGCTAAAGGGACAATTGATTAACTTAGCTTCAACCCTTACGACGAACGGGGCCCAGGTCTTACCTAGTGTGCATAGACAAGGTACAGCTACGGGTGATTTATGCCCACAGGCCTCTTGCCTAAGCACTCCCAAGGTGCCTTCCCCTTCCCCCTGGGAACAGAAAAGAATACAGGTTAAGTGTCTGTCACACAGACCAACCACAAACGAAAAAGGTTCAGTAAGACCAAAACTCTTAGGTACTGCAATACAGAAAACAGAGAGCGCAGCACACGTGTACACACACTATAGTTACAGACCACAGCAATAACATGCCACCGCCCTCTTTTGACAGAGAGACATGTGGAAGCTTATATGTATGTGGTGGTTGAATCCAGCTGCAGTCACTGATGGGGGGGGAGGAGCCAGAGGGGGGGAGGAGCCAGAGCTCCAATCAGAGAGGGATCCTAAAAGGGGAACACAGACAAACAACAACACAACACTGGGGAACGTAACAATATTAAACAAATCTTTAGAATGACTCGGGAGTAACGAGTCGTCTCAGTGAGTGATTCGTTCATCTTCTCGTGGCAGCGCATAGGGACTGTTGCATTGGCTCAGTAGAGGAAACAGAAAGGATTTGTTCACCTCATTCACTTTCACGTGACTGCTAGGTTTAGCAAATGGACTGCATTTTATAGCGCTTTTCTGCCTTAGCGGCACTCAAAGTGCTTTACAATGTTTGCCTCTCATGCACCCATTCATACTCTCACTCACACACCGACGGCAGCGAGCTACCATGCAAGGCACCGGCCTGCCCATCGGGAGCAACTTGGGGTTCAGAGTCTTGCTCAAGGATACTTCGGCACATGGCCTGGGAGGAGTCGGGGATCGAACTGCCAACCTTGCGATTAACAGGCAACCCTCTCTACCCCCTGAGCCACAGCCACCTCTATGCCTTTAGCATAGAAGACGTGAATGATTCGAGTGATAATTACAGGTTTAGATGCACTAAGATTTCTTCCTTTGGAATATGATTGCTGAATATGAATACTGTTTAAAATAGTGGACATATTCAGGCCAGGGAATTGGCTAATTGATTGAATTGTTGAACTGATTGAATTGTTGAGCAAACTTGCTTGTTCTTTATGCTCGATTTTCTATTATCAACCCAACATTCCCAATACAAAAACCATGTTGTACAAATATATAGATTAATTGTCTGTATTCATAACAATGTCAAAAAAGTAAACTTGGATTTGTTTAGCGGGTGCACCCGCAATGACCTTGTCTACTTGAACCTGTCTTGAATGAGTGGGATTACGTGGGTCACTCTGTCTAATGAGGGGAGGTGCAGCTATGACAGCACCTGCCAAATGAACCCCTCTGTGCTGACTCACTCTGGCCCAGATGGATTCAGTCACAATATTGATCCTCTTTCTACAGGCTGTCAGGCTGTCTGGTCACAGAGGAAGGCTGTGCTTCTCTGGCCTCAGCTCTGAGGTCCAACCCCTTCCACCTGAGGGAACTGGACCTGAGCTACAATCATCGAGGAGAAAAAGGATTGAAGCTGCTCTCTGCTGGACTGGAGGATCCACACTGCAGACTGGAGAAACTCAAGTAAGGAGATGTTTGTTTTTTATATACCTCTTTATGTAATGTTGTTTAACACTGAACATATCTAATTACGTTAATAGGCCTTGCATTTCATGATGATACAATTAAAAACTGCATGTTTACTATATAATCTACAATATGGTTCAACTATGATTGAACCCGCTTTCTATTCCAGAAAGCAGGTTTAATGAAAACAGAGTTTTTAAACCCTGAGATGAGGGAAACTCTGGGTTTTTAGTTCCAGAAAGAGAGGTCACTAAAACCAGACATTGTAAAAATGTAGCTCAGCTCAAACCTAGGTCCTAGTTTTGGTTTGAAGTGAATGTAGCTATGGACTTAACAAGAAAAACAAATTGCATTAATTTGAGCAAAATAGTTTTTGAGCCTCATAAACATTACGTTGGACTCATATTGTTATATTTGCCAAATGTATTTAACTACACATATTATTATATTTACTTGATATCAGTTATGGACACATTTGTGCAGAGAATGATGATACTAAGGCCCAATCCCAATGTCCCTCCTAAACCCTAAGCCCTGAACCCTCACACACTTACTTGACGTCACCTAGTAAGTGATTGAGTGCAAGAGGCTGTGAGGGCTCAAAATGCTATAAATTGGAATGGTTCAGCACTTTGCGGCATTATCAGTAAAATAGTAATGTTGTTGTATTAAATCTGATGAAAGCATATTTTGAATTGATCATCAAAGGACAACCTACACACAGTTCTGGCTATATTAACCATCAGTAAGCTTTGTGTTTAAACTTACTGATGTTAACTGTTATTTCTAACTATGTTTACATCAGGGTTGGTTGCTCCTTCCATGCTTGTTTGTTTACTGTTCTTCGTCTTTCTTGTCTTATGAGGAGGGTTAGCCGGGATCTTTTTCTCTCTTCCAGGCTTCCCCTGGTAACCCTCGTGTTTTACGTCACTACGCTGTGAATTGTTAGCCCGGCTCTGCCCTCCTACGTACTTCCGCTCAATTTGGATTTTGCTTCTGTACTAGGTCTGGGATTTCAGTGCATCAGTCGGTTTTCAGAAACAAATTTTTTGTAGGTCCAATCAGCGAACAGAGGGAGTGGCTGAGAACGATGACGTTGATGTCGTGCACTAGTTTGAGTTGTAGTTCAGTAATGGCGGCGGAGAAAGATGCGAGCGAAGCCATTCGGTCCGTTGTGGCAACGCTGCCGAACATCCATAAGCTAAAGCCGGAGCAAGAACAAGTTTTGCTGAGTTTTGTTGGTGGCCATGATGTTGTGGCCCTCCTCCCCACAGGGTTCGGGAAAAGTTTGATTTTCAGGCTACAGCAGCTAGCTCCGTTACAGTAGTGGTGAAGGAGTTGGCTAAGGCGAACGCTAGCGATTGGTTATGGCAGATCAGAGTGGCTCTGGGCAGATCCAATAGTTTTAAACTTCAACAGAGTACCCGCCTACAAGGAAGTCAACGCTTGTCAATGGAGCGAGCCCAGACCCTCTGTACAAATGAAATGTACGAGGGTCTGGTTAGGACCAGGCTAGTGAATTGTGGGCAAGTCTGCAAAAATGCAGACTTAAGGGTGCATAAAACGTCTGCGAAAGAGTCCTCGCGCGCTTGACAATTTGACAGTGGGACAGCCCTAAGCCCTCACAGTAGGGCTGCACAATTAATCAAATTTTAATCACGATCATGATTTTGGCTTCCCACAATCAAATTTGCGTATGTAGAATGTGATGGAGCAGTATGTAGAATGTGATGGAGCAGTATGTAGAATGTGATGGAGCGATATGTAGAATGTGATGGAGCAGTATGTAGAATGTGATGGAGCAGTATGTAGAATGTGATGGAGCGATATGTAGAATGTGATGGAGCGATATGTAGAATGTGATGGAGCAGTATGTAGAATGTGATGGAGCAGTATGTAGAATGTGATGGAGCGATATGTAGAATGTGATGGAGCAGTATGTAGAATGTGATGGAGCAGTATGTAGAATGTGATGGAGCGATATGTAGAATGTGATGGAGCGATATGTAGAATGTGATGGAGCAGTATGTAGAATGTGATGGAGCGATATGTAGAATGTGATGGAGCGATATGTAGAATGTGATGGAGCGATATGTAGAATGTGATGGAGCAGTATGTAGAATGTGATGGAGCAGTATGTAGAATGTGATGGAGCAGTATGTAGAATGTGATGGAGCAGTATGTAGAATGCGTCATTACGTTCATAGTATCAATGTTTTTTTGGCTTCCTAAAATATTTTTACACAATGGAAAATGGAAAATAGTGCCCTGTTGAAGTTTTGCTACATTTTCTTTTTCGTTTAATTTTTTTAATTTATTCTTTAAGGAAATGCACTGAATTTTGGTGAATAAGAGGACCTATTTTATTTTGATGCACATATTTGTACATTAACAGAAATGTAGCACAATATGGATGTGATAATTAATCGTGATCTCAATATTGATAAAAATAATCGTGATTATCATTTTGGCCATAATCGTGCAGCCCTACCTCACAGACTTAGTGAGAACGTGCCTCAAAGTCAGTGAGTCTGTGAGGGTGGACATTGGGATTGGGCCTAACTCGTAAACTCAGGATTGATGGTCCTGTTGTCTCTGAGGGAAAAAGCGGTTTGTCCCGTGCATTGATTCAGAGCGTGCACGGAGAGAGGGGCTTATTCACAGACGTGTCTGTTGTAGTGAGAGAGAGAGAACGCGAGCGGGGCAAGAAGGGGCTGAGCGAATCAGTGCGCTGCGTGCAGCTCTACAATGAAATATTATTTTGTGATGTTCAACAGTAAAAGTAAAAACACAATTTTATTAATTTGTGGTGGTCAGTCTTTTATTGTGGCGGGCCGCTCCAAATAAATCAATGTATGGGAAACACTGAAATCTCTGGGTGTGTTACCACGGTAACTGACTGTGAACCTCACCTGCTTGCTGGCCGCTTTTCTTTAACAAACCATGAGTTTCTCCCTTTCCCCTCCCTCATGCTGAGCCTGAAGCAACTGTCAGACATGTCAGGAATATTTATCTATCAAGCATTGCACAGTCAGTCGGTGAACAAGTTAAAAAAGCTTTATTGCTTGCGGCTGGCCCACAAGGAGACAAAAACATCACACGCCATTGTGCTACAAAGTTTGTCTGCTAGCATGTTGTGCTAGCTAGCTATTTAAACAGCCGCCCTTTACAGTGATTGGTTAAAACAATGCATGCAAATGTTTCCATGGCTCTTCTTTCATTGGCTCCCTTGCATAGACCTAGCGTGCGTGCGTGTTTACGTGTGTGCGCTTTTACGACATCAACCCTGATTGAAACACAACAACAGGATCTCCGGTCCGGGGGTCGTAAAAGCTCCTTCACATAAGTGTCAACAAATGGTCACCAACTCCACCCATAGTCCTTGTCACACAGTATCTCCTTAAAACAACCAAAAAACCCCTCTTCTTAGTCCTCAGCCCCATGATAAGGGTCTTGTCAGATTTGGGGTTAGGCCTCTCTTTGCACCCAAGGAATACTGAACACAGAATCATTCTTATACAGGATAACAGAAAGTGCCCTTTCCTCATCAACCTGATTGTTGTTGAAGCCATATACAACATACGGATGACATGACATTCTACAGTTTTCCATGCAGAGCTAACCTGGCATTTCCTGAACATCTCACTGTTAATCTGTGCTGTGGAGGTTGATGGACCCTCCTTCTCGTAATCTTGTCATTAAAAAGGAGAAGAATGTTCTAGTTGTTTTGTGCACATAGGATTGTTCCATTTCTTCTTCACCTGTAGTAAGATGTTAGCCTGGTCCTAACCAGACTCTCGTATATTTCATTTGTACTGAGGGTCTGGGATCGCTCCATTGACAAGTGTTAACTTCCTTGAAGGCGGGTACTCTGTTGGATCTGCCCAGAGCCACTCTGGGTCTGCCATAACCAATCGCTAGCGTTCGCCTTAGCCAACTCCTTCACTACTAACGGAGCGAGCTGGAAAATCAAACGAACCCCGTGGGGAGGAGGGCCACAACATCATGGCCACCAACAAAACTCAGCAAAGATTGTTCTTGCTCCGGCTTTAGCTGTTGGATATTCGGCAGCGTTGCCACAACGGACTGAATGGCTTTGCTCACATCTTTCTCCGCTGCCATTACTGAACTACAACACAAACTAGCGCACAACATCAACGTCATCGTTCTCAGCCACTCCCTCTGTTCGCTGATTGGACGGTAAAAAGTTGACTTGAGACATTGACTAATATACCGAAAGCCCAGACGGAGTACAGAAGCAAAATGAAAATTGAGCGGAAGTACGTAGGAGGGCAGAGCCAGACTAGTATGACGTGTGGTTAAATTGAAATTAAATTAATATACTGCATTGAAATGTACTGAATGACCAATTGCCTCTCTTTTGCTGTTGCAGTTGTTGCTTTCTGAAAATGTCTTCATACTCGCCTGCACTCATGAGAATTTATAATTCCAGTGAATTAGAATTGAACTCAGATCAGCTGTTCTGGAAGCGATAACTCTGATCTTCCCATCTCAAGGGTTCATCCAGTCAGAGTTCAGGGTTAAGCTCAGAGTTTGTAAAACCTGCTTTCTGGAATACACCTCTGATGATAAGAGAGAAACAACATGTTTACTTATGTGACACACCCTGACTGTCACTTATTATGAAGGTCCACAGGACGCAGGCTAATCAATTGAATGACTATGCAGAGGCAGACATGTAGCAAAATAGTTTAGTTTATTTAATAAATATCCGGTCGCTGATGTTGAATGAGTTTACAGAACAATACACACATACATTCATACACTGCCATCAAAATAGCGCTCCCCACCATGGTACAGGCCACGAGTAACCAGTAACCACAGTCTGACAAACCAATCCCCAATAAAAAGCAACACCATCTGGATTAACACACTACAAATCACTCCAAGTAAGTGGACCAACAAAATCCAGAACAAGGTTAAACTTACACTCCACACAAATGTGTTTGGGGATCTGAACACACAGCAAGATGTCAGAGGCAACCACAAAGGTTACCTTAGGCCTAATACGTCCAACGGTTGGTAGTACCCAGATTGCAATTAACTAAAAATAACACGCATTCATACAAACCAAAAGGAAACAACGACCCAAAAGAAATGTTGGTGGCTCTCACTGACTACAGTACGAAACAAATTAAGGTAAGGGAAAACAGTGATCAATTTCCTGGTAAAACACGACATAAATACTTGCACATAATTCAGAATGACAACTTTACATGGTTAAAACAGTAGTCAAAAACTATGCTTACGATTGACAGGACGGCCAATGCGCCAGCACAAACGCGACACGCAGTCTGCAATCAGGTCTTCCTATGCCGCTGCAGTGGCAGATGTAAATGTTTGCGTTAACCAAGCGCTTTTGTAAGCGTTACACCACAGCTAACAAACTGATACAAGCGATCTGTATAGTAATCCCCGATAGCAAAACAGATAAATGAAACCTACCAGAGTTCCTCCAGCGACAGACAGCCACGGACAACACACGCCAAACAATTCAAATGATTTACTCAGTCGGGCGGAAACGAAGTATATATACCCCCACCTTTAGGGGGGCGTGCCCAATGCACTGCAAGTCAGCCCTACCACACTTAGAAAGTCAGTTGCTAAGTCGCTTATCAACAGGTGAAGTGTATTTTCATCATTCCTCTGCTTATCCCTGCAGTGTGGATCATGGTGGAGAGTGCTGGATCAAACCTGGCCTTGTGAAGGCCTGGAAATGTGAGTATTGACTAGGGACGATACCATTAGTGACTTGGACACTGTCAAAAACGGACACACAGACACTGTAAACACTCCTTTTAGAAGCAGTAATTTAACACAATTAACCACATCAATACTGTGTGTATACTCCCTCCCTTTACCCTCCCTCTCCTCCTCCTCCCTCCCTTTACCCTCCCTCCCCTCTCCTCTCCTCCTCCTCTCTCCCTTCCCCTCACATCTTCTTTCTTCTCCTCTCCACCCCTCTCTTCCCCCCTCTGGATGGATAGTTGAGAGAGAGAGAGAGAGAGAGAGAGAGAGAGGGAGAGAGGGAGAGAGGGAGAGAGGGAGAGAGGGGGAGAGGGGGGGGGAGAGGCATTCAAATGTGAATGATGATGATCAGTAATATATTGTGTCTTGGTCTCCCCCATCAGATGCCTGTGAGCTCACACTGGACCCAAACACAGCAAACAGAGAACTCTCTCTGTCTGAGGAGAACAGAAAGGTGACAGGGGGGGGAGAGGAACAGCCGTATCCTGATCACCCAGAGAGATTTGAGGACTTTGAACAGGTGCTGTGTAGAGAGGGTCTGTCTGGGCGCTGTTACTGGGAGGCAGAGTGGAGTGGAGGATGGGTTCATATAGCAGTGACATATAAAGGAATCAGCAAGAGAGGATGGGATGATGACTGTGAGCTTGGACGCAATAACAAGTCCTGGAGTCTGGACTGTTATGATAACAGATACTCTGCCTGGCACAATAATAAGAGAACTGACATACCTGCCCCCCCCTCCAGCTCCCACAGAGTAGGAGTGTATCTGGACTGGCCGGCCGGCACTCTGTCCTTCTACACAATCGGCTCTGACACACTGATCCACCTGCACACATTCCACAGCACATTCACTGAGCCCCTCTATCCTGGGTTCAGGGTTCATTATGACTCCTCAGTGTCCCTGTGTCAGGTAAAATAGCCCACACACACTCTCACACACTGTGTTCACATAGATGTTACTGAAGATTGAACTGTATACAGTTGGAATTGATATCCCAGAGTGTTTGTAAATATTGGTGTGTGTAGAATGTTTGTTTTGTTTTAATTGTTGACAAACAACAATCCTGTATTTGATCTCAGTTCCACTGAATGTGATGAACTAAAGAAATAAAGATGTTTTATACAGGATGATAGAAGACATGCTGTGTGTTTGTTGGTGACCCAGTGGCCTTAGACACACATGTACACACACACACACATGTAGATGCACACACACACACACATGTACACACACAGGAGTACACACCCTCCCTCCTCTCTCCCCCCACCCTCCCTACTTTCAACAAAATTGTTACTCTTTGTTTATTTGTTTAACCCTTGTGCTGCCTTCGGGTCACATGACCCAAAGGTTCATAACGAACCATCGTTGTGTTTACCCAATTTTACCCAATACAAAAACAAATAAAAATAATTTTCTTTTAACCATCGCAATGTGGGGGGTCTGAGACAGCCCACCGGTTAAAAGAAAATTATTCACTTTGTTTTGGTATGCGGTAAAGTTGTCGCAATACGACGGTGGGTCACAATGACTGATGGGTCAGAATGACCCGAAGATAACACAAGGGTTAATAAAACAGTAGCGCAACGTACAGTATGTGAATCAAGTTGTTCAACTTAGTTAAGTTAGCTAAACATTTTAAACAATGCTGGTCCAATTATCTGTTCACTTATGCTAACTTTCTGTAATACAAACTTTTAGACTATTTGTTTTGTTGTATTGAAACCATAGTGTGATTTTGGCAAGCCCAACTACTGTAGGTGTCTTATATGATAAAGCCAGCACATTAATAAAACTTCAAAAATGAGTGGGTGATGGAGGTCGATATGGAGGTCTAGATGGAGTGATATGGAGGTCTAGATGGAGTGATATGGAGGTCTAGATGGAGTGATATGGAGGTCTAGATGGAGTGATATGGAGGTCTAGATGGAGGTCGATATGGAGGTCTAGATGGAGTGATATGGAGGTCTAGATGGAGTGATATGGAGGTCTAGATGGAGTGATATGGAGGGGTTATGGAAGTCTGGGTGGAGTGTAGGGTTGCCAACTTCCTCAAACCCAAATGAGGGACACTTTCTTCCAGGTGACCAACAATAAGTAACAATAATGGAAATCGCAAGGTTTCATTAGCCAAACCATAAGTCTACTCATTTCAGTGTAATTTTGGCAAACCACTACTTGCTTGGCGTTTGCGTGAGTTTTGGCGCGTTTACAGTAGCCTATTATTGTCCGGCGAGGCTGTGATTGGAATACGGGACTGGAGCTGTCCCTGACGGGACAAATCAAAATCACCCATCATTCGGGATGTCCCGGACACTTCGGGACGGTTGGTAACCCTAGTGGAGTCATATGGAGGGGTCACTGTCACTCCCTAGTGGAGTGATATGGAGGGGTGATTGTCATTGTTTAACATTGTAGTCAACCTTGTGTCTTGCCTCTCTAACATTACACATTTGAGGTTGAGTGGCTGCAAAAGCCATAGCAAATACAATATTATAACTTCACTTTTCCAGAACTTTGTGGTGTCAGACGCATACAAAATGTAGTATGCACACAGGTATGTGAAGTATTTACAAGTATATGAAAGATGATCTGATCCACTGACATGTGGTCAATGTTTTGAGTCATGTCCAATACAAAACAGTTCATCCTAGCATGCCCATCCACACCAAAGGAAGCACCCTCATGCAGCCCATCCATCCACCATAGATGTTCACCACCAGCAGCAGAAGAGAAGGAAGCGGTGGATCCTCCGCAGCCCCATCCATCCCACATCACACAAATAAAGTATAACAGATTAGAGTTGAACTTATATGTCCTTATGTATAATAGAGCATAGAATAAAATAATGAAATGAATCAGAATACGTACTTTGGATAAGTCTTTTGACCGGGGAGAAGACAGAACCTTGTGTGTGTGTGGAATTTAATTATCTGCAGTATGAATCAAGGAGTTACTCATGTTTAGTAGTTTTATTCCCAACAGATGTGGTTACATTCTGTTAAGGGCACTAGAGATATTCCACAAACACAAGCCTAGCATGTGCTTTTAGTTTTTCCAGATGGGAATGTACATGATGCAGCAATGTAAGGGCAGCATCGTCTAGACTTCTACTCTTCATGTAGGCAAACTGGAGTTGATCTGCCAGGTTCTGGACTGTCTCTTGTAGTTGGAAAAAGTATCAGACATTTAAAACTCTTCATCACCACTGATGTAAGAGCTACAGGTTGGAAGTCATTGGGAAGTCTGGGTCTGCTCTTCTTTGGAACAAGGCAGATGGCAGAGGTCTTCCACAGAGCTGGAACTGTGTGTTCCTCCAAGGACCAGTTGAACAGTTCACAGAAGACAGGGCCAGTCTCCAGGAGCTTGTTATTACTGATGTTCTCAGGACATGATGCTTTGTTGACTTTGGAACTTTAGTGAAGTTAAGCCTCAAAGCAACTCTAGAACGAGTTCAGAGTATCTGCAAATGTGCCCCAATCCTTAAGGCTCATGTAGGGAGTCAGGTGGCTGAGCGGTGAGGGAAGCGGGCTAGTAATCAGAAGGTTGCCAGTTCGAGTCCCGGCCGTGCAAAATGACGTTGTGTCCTTGGGCAAGGCACTTCACCCTACTTGCCTCGGGGGGAATGTCCCTGTACTTACTGTAAGTCGCTCTGGATAAGAGCGTTTGCTAAATGACTAAATGTAAATGTTGCGGGGTATTCATTGGTTCTCTGTAGTCCCAGAAAACTAAGGCCACTCCAGGCATCACACATCTGTCCACATTGATATATTTTCCACCTTTTCTTTAGGCTATTTTAGCTTCCTTCATTTGTTTAATTCATTTTATCAAATTACACTGGATCTTGACACCTATGGAATATGTACATTTGTTTCTAATTGTGTGTGATTTTAATTTCTTTAAATTATCCAATGTTTATTATTCGAACCTATTTTCAAATATTATACCTTTCTATATAATTGTCTCATCAAACATCATCACATATGCCAGTTTTACTTGTTTCTTGCCTCTCTCAAACCATTCAAATATCTTGTTGCGGTCTAGTGACACAGCCTTCGTCATCCAATTCGCTAGGTGGCGCTGTCAGATAAAACGAGGGTCCTAGAACTGCGGTCCTGAAACTGCGGTACTGAAACTGCAGCTCTCCGGCTCTCCGGGCTCTCCAGGTACATGCTACTCATAAATTGGGCAAGAAGAGCCATGTGAAATACGTTGAACCTACTAAACAATCTTTTCCAGACAGGGGTGCACCTGAGGGCAAAACAACGGAACAGAAACAATAGGTTCCATTCCTTTTCGGATTGTTTTTATTGATACTCCGCTGTAATAGCGTACCTCGTTTTGGTTTCCTGTAGCAGACAGTTTTCGTCCGGTGAGGAGTTTGAACTTGAATACAGGGTTGGAAGTTGGAGCGTGGTGTGGTATAATGTTTGCACGTAATGCATATAACATTTTTATCGTAACGTACAATATAACATATTACTTAATTTACTTTTTTTCAAACATTCTCGGTTCACAACATACTGTAGTGTTTATGAATTAGCCGCCGGCGTCATCTAGAAAAAATGTGTTTACAAAACGTTCAGACTTAAAATTCTACTTTTACCGTTCACATTCTTTCTGGACAATTCAGGCGACAGAGTGCAGAGGATCAAAATGAAATTGAAAGAGCTCGAGAGTTGCCTTCAACAAGTAGACGTCTTTGAGGAACCAAAAATTCTTCTCGAACAGTATCCAACAAGCCCACATATTGCAGGTATCTTCATCCTCGTTGACGTTTCCCTCGCAAGCTAATGTGTTAGCAAACGTGTTGGGTCAAGCATTGCTTTCAGTTTTACTACTACACGCACTGTATCTCGCTACAGCTAAATTATGGTTTTCTCTTTCAGCATGTATGCTTTACACGATCCATAACACATATGATGACATCGAGGGCAAGTTAGTTGCAGATTTGGGATCTGGTTGTGGCGTTCTCAGTATTGGGGCGGCAGTCCTCGGCGCAGGGTAAGATTTCAGACAGTTGTGTGATGGCAAAACGTGAAAACAAAGACTGATCTTTCAAAATCAAATTATAATTTTACTGCCTTTCTATTATTTACAGTCTGTGTGTGGGGTTCGACATTGATGGTGATGCACTGGAGATATTCAGAAGGAACACAGAGGAATTTGAACTCACCGACATAGATTTGATCCAGTGTGACATGTGCACGATGGCTATTGAATCTTACGCCAAAAAGTTTGACACTGTGATAATGAATCCCCCATTTGGCACAAAACACAACCAAGGTGACATAACCGTTAATGTTCAATTATGAATGAATGTCCTGCCACATGTCATTAATGTTGAATATTTACTTTTATGAAACACAGGCATGGACATGCAGTTTCTCAGGAAAGCGCTGACAATGGCAGAGACAGCTGTATATTCACTACACAAGACATCAACGCGAGAAGTATGTTCTAAATGTGATTGTTCCAGTTGGTAATCTTCATCCCATTATATGGTCTAATTTCAACTCTGATTACAGCACATACAGAAGAAGGCAACTGACTGGGGAGTCAAAATGGAAGTAATTGCAGGTCGGCGATTCTTTGCAAAACATTAGTTCATTGTACATGCCGTCAGTCAACACGACCTAATGATTTAATCTCCATTTCAGAGCTGAGATACGACTTGCCAGCATCGTACAAGTTCCACAAAAAAAAATCGGTAAGATAACGTTTATACTTCCGTTTTCCAAAACGCCAACAAAATATCCAAAACTTTATAGACAGAGGCTACTAAAATCAAACTTTATTGGCTATATTCACAAGGGCAAACGTGAAAGGAACCATTCCTATTTTTCTACTTAACCTTTCCATGTAAAAAGAATAGAGGGAAAAGAAAATGGCACTCATTGATCTCGCACTGCCAGATGCGGTAATAACGTTCCTCTCCTGCCTTGCTTTCTGAGCATCAATGAAGTGGCGAGCCATAAACAAGATACTATCATCATGCACATCTTTATATCCCACTGACGCACATAAGCATTGTATGCTCCTGTAAAAATTAAATGCTTTGTAGAAAATGAAACTAGTTAAATAATACATTTAAAGCAAGCTGGGGAAAGAGGAACACAATATGAGACGTACAACTGACAATGGTTTTGTGAAACTGATGTCGATCTTACATTCTGGTTTTCAGGTTGACATCAGGGTGGACTTTATAAGATTCTCCACAACATGAAACTTCCAGTGGAATGGATTTAGTTCATTTTAGGCTTTTTCAATGTTCCTTTCTATCAAGTTTTTTTGAGCTATGTTTTTTTGTATCTGCAATCTAAGATCCATTCTCAGTTTTGACCACCTTTGCAGCTGGGGTGTGGTCATCTGCACCTTCCAGCGCTCGCTTTTTGGGGCTTGGAGCTCCTGGGAAAGATCATTAAAATGAAGTCAGATGAGACATTCTACACACACACACACACACACACACACACACAATGTATTGATTGACTGGCAAATATTTCAGTCCAAGGTCACTGTTCTTTATGCAGATATGTAATAAAACGTCTCAACTTACCATCATCATCGTTATCGCTGTCAAACACGGTCTTCTTGCCTTTGAACTGAGATTTATTCTGATCTCGTCCACCCCTATCCCTATCCCTCCGGCCTCCTCCTCTTCCTCCTCCTCCTCCTCGGCCACCTGATCTACCTCTGCCACCTGACAAGACATTCAAAATAATAAGCGCCCAATATCTAATCCTGCATTACACAATTCAAAAATGGAGAGTTCCAAAATGTGATAAATCACCTAAAACGTTACGTCTATAGACACAATAGAACATCCCATACTGAAATGAGATGCATCACCTAAAACGTTATGTCTATAGACACAATAGAACATCCCATACTGAAATGAGATGCATATCGTTAACGTGTGCAGTACCTCTGCCTCTGCCTCTCTTATTGAAAGTTTCTTGCTGGTCTTGGATCATCTTCTTCAGTAGTTCTTTCTCAGCATCGCCCTCTTCCACAACTTCCCATGCAACATCTTGGTCCTTCAGTTGCAAAGTCCCTTCATTCGCCTCTGTAGCCTTAGCAAGAGCTTCTTTAGCACTTGCTCTGAAGAGGATGGTACCCTTTGGAATAAGGAAGATGTGTTATTTTCTTTTTGCAGACAAAAATATGCTTTAGAAACAGATGGTTAAGTTCAGGTAATACCTCTTTGGCACCCCTGGAAAAGTCAATCCATTTGATTTGACCATGTCCTGAGAACAATTCATGAAAATCGGATCTCGACACAAACTCAAGCGCCCCAGAGAATTTCAGCAAGCATCCTGTCTGCTCATCCAGAGATTTCTGCAAAACAAGAAGGTAATAAGGAATGAGTAACCATGTAGGTTGAGGCCGAACCGCACCGCAGGTACAAATCTGGCCTGGACCTTTGCTGCATGTCTCACCCCTCTCCCTGCCTATCTTCTCACACTTCACTTAAAATGGTCCAATAACGCATGAAAAATTCACAAAATATAAAAGAGTTTTGTTTTATGTGGTATACTGTATGCATCTCAATTAAAGTCAAGTAAAACAATTAAATATTTATTCACAAGTGAAAAATCACCAAGGAGAGGAACAGAAAAGGCAGTAGTGTAAACAGAATAACATAATATTTCTTACCATTTCCTCTTTATCTACTTGTATTTGTTTTTCATCCTTGTCCCTATAAAACACAACAGCAAGTATTTATTCTGATCCTTGATTATTACAATTTAATTTAATTTCTCTGTGTGCTCAGTACTTACTGTTTAGCTTTAGCTGCCTTGTTAGATTTCCATTCAATTTTCTTCTTTGCATGGTAGTCCGGTCTGGAATGTCAAAAACAGAATAATTTAAACTGTCAGCTTTGAAAAGCATAATGCAGTAAAACATCAATTGGAATCTACTCAAAAATGTAATCTTGATTGTCGCTCTACTTTATGGCTAACCCACCTCAACATAATGAGCATTTCATTGTCATTAAAAGTTTTGATGTCTGTACGTTCAATGAACTGCTTTGCTGATTCTTCTGTGTCAAAGGTCAAGAAGACAGAGCCCTAAAATGCAATAAAAAATAGTGGTTATTAATTAGTTCCATGTAAATATTTACTTTCATGTAATGTGCTTCCTATCCACATTACCTTGAACTTCTTATCCAGAGTTCTCCTCATCTGGTAGTTCTCTATGTTGCCCTTACCGTTCAGCCAGACCTGAATATCATCAAGGGTTGTGTCCAGTGGAAAACCTTTCTAGAGAATGACAAACAATGATATTATGAAGAGGAATGTGTATACATTCTTGTAGATTATTTGTTCATTCACTTTGACTAACTTACAAGGTAGACCGATCTGTGCTTCAGAGCATCTTTGTATTGATCATTCACTTCCGGCAGCGGTTTGCTTAGAACCCTCCTCATTTTGGTCTTGTCCTCACTCATTTCCAAAAGACCCGATTTTGACTTGCGCAAGGATTCAATGATGACATTGGTATCTGTTGTTAAACACTTTAATCTAAAAAAACAAAGAAAAAGGGAGGTAGTAAGAGATGGGATGGAGCAACAAGCTATTGAAATCTAAAGAAATTGTACCAAGTTTGTATACCTGTTAAACTTGAGCATAGTCTCAAAGGGAACCCAGCCATCATCAAGCTGCAGCTGTTCTTTCAGAAACTTGTCGCGGGGAAGGTTGTGATTGCCAAAGTAGTACTGTCAAGAGAAACGAACACGTTACATTATGCTGCATTTCATATGGTGCATAATACAATGTAATCATTTATAGACATGAAATTAGTACCTCAATCTGACGAGCAACCTTAATCTCAAGGGGAGACATTTCTTGATTGTCTTCCATGACAGTTCTGTGTGGAAAATAATCAAATGAAAGCGAAAAACTTTACTCATACAGTATTGATTTAATGACAACTGTTAATAATAATACGTCACTTTGCAGTACTTTATTTGGATGGGAGATCGTGCAACCCCACTGAGGCCTGGGAGGCAATCCATTTATTTCCACTCAAATCCATCTATGCCCAGTAACATAGCAGCAGAACACACCGGCTGGACGGCCAACCATACTGATATGGGCGTTTAAGCAGTCAAGTGAGTTCCCACAGCACATTTCATTACGATAGGATCTAATCAAACACCAAAGCCTATGTGCCTAGTGCTAGCTAGCTTAAGTTGCCTTCTCCCATGTCTGTTAAGTGAAATGCACCTGATATTCAAATTGTTTCAGTAACACGGGTATAGTGGGGGTCTCTAAATGTAATGTAACGTCAGCTAACTACTTTCTAAAATTGAGAAACTCTAATCAGTGAGCCTCCCACAAGTTAGGCTACTCTTAGCCAGGCTAGTAGTGCAAGCAAGCCTGGCCTGTCTAATGAGCCGGTGCGTTTTAGACAGCGCAACGCATCTTTTGATACTTCATCTTTTCGGAGATAAGCCAACAGATACCGCTAACCATAACACATGCACTAAGACACAGTGTTAGATTGCCAACTGAAGCGGTACAGCAACGTACTACCTCTGGCTTTAATTCACACTAGTTAGCTAGGCTAGTTCACTGCCGCTAGCCGCTGGGTAAATGGAAGGACAGCGAATCAACACATGTGGAGAAGTCGGCCGTGGATTTTTCAAAAGACAAACGTAAACGGCTCATCCATTGGGAAAGCATGTGTTCGGTTATACTTACTGTGATGCGTGGACTATTTGGATGAATTCGTTCGATAGCTGTCTACTTTAGAGTTTGCCACAGGACTTGCGATGAATTCTCACTTCAATCGTTTTGGCTCTATCACGCTGGTAGCAGCAAGCATGCAGAGGGAGCAATGCGTGTTACGGATGGCAATCAGGTCCAAATATAGTATTACATAGCGCTTCGTTATGTTTCCAAGAAATGGCACAATGTTGCTAGTTGGCTGGCACTAAGAAAATAAAACATACTTAGTAAAATCTTTATTTACAAATCTGACACTGCAATGTACAGATCAAACTCTGAATCTATTTTCCCAATGCATAAAACGATGCTTAGTTGAAGGTTGTTTAGTACTTTGATATCCGTGTAAAATGTTTCCCCGAATGGTCATTTTTTGGCAATATAATACGAAATATTAGGAAGTATGTTTAAATTTTAGAACAAACACACAGATGTCTCGTCACGAGACATTATATTCGTTTTTAAATACCTTCCAAATTGTGCTTTTGAACTATATGACACTTAGGCTAGAAGGCATGCTCATGTTACCAAATTTGGCACAGGGAAAGGCACTTACCAATAAAACAAACTGACACTATACACTGTAAACACAAACACAACCATGTGATCGTGCTGCGCTGGGGAGGTTTCCGACAATCTCCCAGGTGTCCAGTTCAGGGTCATACTTTTCTATGCTTTGCAGATAAGTCCCCTTTGAGTAAGAATAGCCGCCTGTCACGTAGATGGATCCGTTTATTACTGCCGCCCCGCACTCCATCCTCCTCTCCTTCATCACAGACATCTGCCTCCAGTCGTTACTGTCAAAGTCATAGCTGTCTGTGATGGTCGTCTGCCCGCCCACCAGGTACAGTTTGTTGTTGAGAGACACCGAGCACAGCCCATACTCTGAGGAGGAGAGAAGAATGATCAGAATCATAGTTGTGTGTGTAAAGAAAATGCAACAACTACTTGTGGTATAATTGGTCCTACCTGGATGAGGACTTATGGTGAGAATGTTCCACTCATTAATGTCCGGTCTGTAGGTCTGAATCTTTTCGTAGGTACAGCTTCCTCTGGACCCATAGTGGCCTCCAGTCACATAGATTGTGTCACTTTTTACACAAGCTGTGGCATTCCCCACACCTTAGCAGAAGAGTATTAATATATTAATAGGTAGTATCATTCTGTGAATTATATGTACAGTATGCAGTAAGAAAACGTCAGTGTTCACAATGTACCTTGGATCATATTAGCAACAGGGAACCACTTTCTCTTCAAAGGATCATAAAACTCTGTCTCCTCTTCTGGTGCTCCCCCTCTGTACCCGCCGATGGCATAAATACAGCCATGCAAGGTGACGGAGCAGTGGTAGTATCTGGCAGTGAGCATGGGACAGCCCTCTGTCCATGCGTCACCGTCACAGTCATATATCCACACTGTGTCCAGGGCCTCGATGTTGTCTGTCCTGTAACCTCCTGTCACGTAGATATTCGCCCCCAGTAAGGTGACACCATAGCTTTCTCTCGTATGGTCCGGCATATCCTTGCCCTGCACCCATGTGTTGCTGATTGGATCCCAAATGTGGACCTCAGACAGCGGATGCCAGTAGTACCCTCCGATGACATACATGCTGGACGAGCGTTTTCTGCAGTTTGCAGAAGTCTCCTTGCAGGTAGACTTCAAGGAGTGGACAATCAGAGATCTCACTTTTCTCTCGTTCCCCAGTAAGCCTTGTCTCTGTTCGTCCAGAGCTGTGTTGAAGTACATCTCATCAAGGTCCATGTGGATACAATGGAGCAGGTCCTGCACGTGATCAACACGGGAATCCAAGTCATGGGTAACCCATTTGACCACTGCGTCCAGAAGCACACTATCCTTCCACACGTTGAGGTTGTCAGCCGACAACACCGATTTGAGTTTCCCACAATCCACCTCCAGAAACTCCTCCTGCTGAATGAGCTCCTCAAAGCGACTGAGCATGACCCTGCGCGCCTCGCGCTCCAGGGCGGGGCAAACGTGCAGCTCAGCGAAACAGTGCATGCCCAGGCAGTTGTCCACATCCAAGAAGCGAATGAGAAAGTCCTCACAAGCCTGTTTGACAGGGCTGAACTGCAGAAGGTCAGCCGCCTCCAGCAGACTTTGTACGTTGCTCTGGGTGATGCTCACCCTTGACGTGTAGACGTAGTCCACCAAAGCCGCCAAAACTTCAACGTCAATTCCAGTCAGCTTGATGAGGTTGTTTGACCTCTCCTTCATGTCAGCTGTGAACATGACTTTAAAATAGGAGCTGCAAGCTGAGAGCGCTACCTTGTGACAGTTAAAGACCTGTCCTGTGGCACACTGTAGGGTGATGTCTGTGAAAAAGCCATTGGCATAGAAGTCTTTGAGAGAGTCCAGTAAATATGTGGGATGGGGGATGTCACAGAAGTCATAGATGTAGTCGTCTTTTCCCTCGTCTGACATGGCGCCTATAGGAAATGGACAGATGGACATGAGATCTACATTTGCATCATGAATTATTAAAAAGATCAAATATAAAAACGTTAAATAGGCTATCCAATGTCCAAAGTCGCATATGCAAGGATGACAAATAGTACAATTTAAAGTGTCACGTTCCTTTTTTTTTTACCAATATCAAAAAATTTTGTTAATGGTTTCTTAATTCAACAGATTAACAACAAATACGTAAATGCCTTACTGGAACCTTCAGTCATGTAGGCTACTCATCTTTACTCTCTAATCATAGCATGTGTCACTCTAAATATGAACACTGACGAATTCAAATAATGCACTTAAACAATATTCAACAAAACCTAAAAGCAATCTATCACGTTATAGTGTGCTTACCTCAATGGGACATTAACGGACGCCGCGAGCCTTGAAAAAGGAGCTGAAGGACGCTCGTGTCCTGTTGTCTGAGCCGCAGTTCAGTAGCCTACACTCGTGAACCTCAAATTAGCCCTAAAGGTTTGCACCGCTGTCCTATTTTGGTATCTGTGTATAGTTGGAGAGGCGCCGGCTGTCACCCTGCCGCTCCATATCCAAGCCAGCCTAAGTGCATTATACCCAGCCAAAGAGAATGTCTTCAGCGACCGAACAACAACAATCCCCGTTATTCCGACTGCCACACATTCTCCGTGGCCACGACAATGGTCGAGAAGAGATGCTACAAGGACGCTGGGACAACTAAAGGGCAGGTCCACACCTACCACAGCTGACTAAATACGATTCCGTTTGAAGTAAGGTCTGGGCTTCCAGCTACACAGAAAAAGACACTTCCCATTCACTACTCAATTTTTCTCTTTCGTTGCCATGGCAGTGTTAGCCTAATCCTAATAAGGATTAAAACCATTGCATAATCTGCATTCTACCAGAGTTCAATGAATGAACCCATCTATTATGATTCAAACCAGTCTGTAATTCGAAATGTGGTACATTTATTAATAGGCAAGTAAAAAAAAAAAAATACAGCTAGGGAGTGGGTTATATAGGCTATATTAATGGTCATCGCAGATTAGGCACTGTGCATCTACAACCAACTACTGACTTCAATCGCCAAAAGTAGTCAACAAATGGAAACGGTTTCATGTCAATTACATTTAATCTACAAATAGCCAGCACCTGAAATACAATTCAAACACTATGACAAGTATCACAGAATGAAACAAATTGTAACAAAAAACATAGGTCTCTCTACATGAAACGTGTTATTATTATTGTAAGTAGCCTATCAACAAGCTAAACAGGGAACCTCTTGAATAATGCTAACAGTCTTGAGTGGTTAGATTAGACATTGGAATGTTACACTTGTAGAAATGTCAGTAGAAATGTTCTGCATCGTTTACAGAGAGAGCTGGACAGCTTCTTTCACAAGAGGGTTCAGGGCACCCAGTTCCCCCAGCAGAGAGGATAACCCCACACAGAACCACGACTCCCCACCGCTGGCTGCTGGCCCGCTGAACGCCTGCATCTCCACTCCAGCTGTGGCCAGCACACCTGCAGGGACACAGAGACACACGCACGCTAAAGAAGAGGTGACAGTCAGAGGAAATAAGATAGTGTCTGGCAGCATGTTTGAGAGGGCTTCTCAGCGAGGTGCAAGGAGGCAGCCAGGGGGCGCTGTTACCGGTGACGGCCTGCAGCAGCTGAGGGCCTCCGGCAGCCTTGAAGAAGAGCAGGTTTCCAGTGAGAGGGACAGGCTGGCGGAACGTGCTGCTGTCAAGCCCCAACAGCACCGGCACGCCTCCTTGTACGGAACCAGAAGCCTGGAACCTGGAGCCCTTGGTGGAGAGCTCCACGTCGCACAGGTTCCCCTCACATGCCTGGAGGTGGTTTTTGTTTACCTGGAGAGAAAAGGACAAAGCCGACTCACTATAGTATTCTACAGTCACTGATGATCGATCTTATCAGAATGTTGTCTTTGCATGCTGTGTCTTTGTATATTTACCGTTATCCCAGACTCTTTGGCCAGGGTAAGGACATTGACCAAATTGGGGCAGCCCTTGGACCCGTCAGTCAGGAGTCCAACCATCACAGCAGAAGTCATGTAGCCAGTGGAGCTTTTCAGGCAGTCACCTGGTTCACACCAAACAATGCTACATGTTAATGCATGACAGGTGATTTGGACTCTGTAATAACTGATAGTGACCACCAGAGGGCAGCAAACTGCAGATCATTAAATTAAATTCCCCTTAGGAACGTCATTGACGGTCTCTCAAGTCCTCAACAGAGACAATGTGGGACAACAGGAGTATGCATGTGTTTAAAATACTACCCCTCAGACAATCAGGGTATTGCAGTAAGCAAAAGTGAACTTTATAGGATGATATATCAATTATGTTCATCTGGGCAGCGTCAGAGAAAAGGCAAGTATTGAGCTACTACCTTGAGTGGTGATTTGGACAGCACTGTGGGGTGTCTTGGAGGTGGTGCATGACTGTAGCACGGCCCCCAGGGCCTCCCCAAGCTTGATCCACAGGTGAGACTCAGGGGAGAATGTGCTGGCTAAAACCTGCGCATTCACCTGTGTTCCATACATGACATTATATATGTGAACATTAATTATTAGTTGGGGGGGGGGGGGGGGGGGAATAACTGATGTGTTTGCTTTGACAGTGTTTGTAGTCATTTAGGAGTTCAATTGTTTGTAAGATGTGTTGTGAAAAATAATCATACTGTCATTTGTTGTTTTAATGCCTACTACATGTCTTAACATGTCCTAAGAATTTCACTTCCCAGAAAGACCTGTGTTATAATGCGCATATGACAAATAAATCTATTGTTTTTCTTTGTAAAGGCAACTGTTTATCTACTAATTCCTAAGTCACCAACCTTGAATGTTCAGTTTTGTGTAACACAATGGCTCTTGGCTAACAAGGCACATTCTGAGAATGTTCAAGGTCCTTTCCTCCACAGGGACACTCCCATACTGGTCGAAGCAACAGCCAATCACAATCTAAGATTACAAGGCATCCTCTTTAGATCGGGGGTAGGACAACTCACAGCTCCAACCAGGCCTTTGCCCTTCACCATGTCCACGATCTGCAAGGCAATGTCCTGCCCACAGCGAGCCTGCGCCTCCTTGGTGCTGGCCCCCAGGTGAGGACAGCTGACCACGTTGGGATGGTTCACCAGCGAGCGCTCCTTCGGTGGCTCCTGTCACGAGACAGAGCAGCACGCAGGGCGACGGTTGATACGAAAGAAACATGAGGAAATAAAAGAAACTAATCGTATTCGGTTTTCTTGCCTCAACAAAGACATCCAGACCAGCTCCTCCACACTGACCCGACTCCAGAGCTCTGAGGAGAGACGCCTCATCGATGATGCCTCCCCGCGCACAGTTCACTACCTTAACGCCTTTCTTACACTTGGCGAACGAGGCATCGTTCAGCAAACCTGTAGGAGGTGACAGTTCACGAGGAATTTGGTCAAACAGAGCCTGGTTTGTAGGGTTATAAAAACATCCCATGACTGTCCCCTTTCTGGAGGGGCCCCTCATCCTCACCAGTGGTGGCAGGCATCAGAGGAGTGTGGACAGTGATGTAGTCACACTGGGGCCACAGCTGTTCCAGGGACATCTGCTCCACCCCCCAAGTGGCCGTCACCTCAGGTGGGGTGATAGGGTCGTAACCGATGGTCTGGTGAGAAACACAGAACTAAAGGGAGTCAGGTGGCTGAGCGGTGAGGGAGTCGGACTAGTAATCCGAAGGTTGCCAGTTCGATTCCCGGCCGTGCAAACTGACGTTGTGTCCTTGGGCAAGGTACTTCACCCTACTTGCCTCGGGGGAATGTCCCTGTACTTACTGTAAGTCGCTCTGGATAAGAGCGTCTGCTAAATGACTAAATGTAACTTCATCAAATCTAAAGGGTATGGGAGAATGACAACTTTTTTGACACAAACTTTAGACATGTACGGAATAAAAGATCCTCAACCGACCTTCATACCAAAGGACTGCATTCTGGTGGCGACCTCCTTTCCGATTCTTCCAAGTCCAACTATTCCAAGTGTTTTACCGTACAGCTCTGCACCCATGAACTGCAGAATAATCAAACTAAACCTTGATCCTGCTCCACAGAGACTTTAAGAACGCGTGAACAGAAGCATCAACTGACTAGTGATGACTGGATGAACAATGCCCCATAAAAGGCTTACAGTCAAAATAAACCCCTAAATATCACAGTATTATTAGTATTACAGATATAAATGTAATACTGTTTACCTTTTTACGATCCCAGTTCCCTGCTTTCATGGACATGGCTGCTTGTGGTACATATCTACAATGATACAGGGGTTTCTTTAACTTTGGAAGAAAGCACAACAAATACCAAATTTGCCCTAGATAGATCAAGTGAGGCTGTGTCGAGTATTTCCAATACCTGGGTAATACCTTACCTTGACAGGCTCATTATCAGGGTACATGTCAGCTCCGCGGCACTGATGGTGTTGCCACTCGGTGTGCTGAAATAACAGAATTAGACTTTGAAACTGAGGAGAGATCAACAGTGACAGTGACAAGTACTTAGGATTCAATTAAAAACTTTATTCACACTTACAATAAAGGGTTGTACAAAGAATATCCCCCCCCAACATCCTGAACTACAGTGTGCATGCTTTTATCTTCTCATCTTTGCAAACTTCAGGGAGTCAGGTGGCTGAGCGGTTAAGGAATCGGGCTAGTAATCCGAAGGTTGCTAGTTCGATTCCCGGCCGTGCCAAATGACGTTGTGTCCTTGGGCAAGGCACTTCACCCTACTTGCCTCGGGGGGAATGTCCCTGTACTTACTGTAAGTCGCTCTGGATAAGAGCGTCTGCTAAATGACTAAATGTAAATGTAAACTTACTTCATAACTATTATGCCCTTCTTGGTGGCAGCGTCCACATCCACGTTGTCAACACCAGTTCCAGCTCTGCCAATGATCTGGAGGTTATCAGCTGCACTGATGATATCAGCTGTAACCTTTGTTGCAGATCGCACCACCAGTCCATCATAGTCCTAGAGGAAAATGTGTCATTATGAGACATTTTGCAAATGGTTGTGTGCATTAAAACTGTGCTACAGAATCATACATTGATTAGTTAGGAACCATACTGGTTTACATATGTAAAACATCATGACCAAAAAATATAATTTAAAAAGTCAAACTTCAACATCAAACTTCATCTCAAAATGTGTCTTCTCCATAGTGATGATGTTGACCATGCATAGTTGTTACAGCTCAGTGAGATGGAAGGGAATTCTGTACCCACAAAGGGTTAGAATCTCAGCACATCTCGGATGCAGTTGCATCAGATAAGAGGGCGGTACTAGCATGCGTGTAATCAGGGAAGGTAAAACTGGGGAATGTATTTGCTGCTAATGCTAAAACTGTAAAAAAAGCCATGCAGTGTGTATCAGGAACCCTACGACGACGCAGCGCATTATATTATTAGAATAGAATCAAGTTGCACCTATATAGAATATTCCGCTAAAAAAACACAAAACACACCTTTGTGTCTCCAAAATATAAACTGCAATACGATGAGAAAGTGATCAAAAACCACTTTAAAGCGTGGTTTGTTTGTTTTTATGAGAAAAACTCGTGCAAGCCAAGTGTCATGCACGCACGCACTCGATTAAAAGAACCTACCTTGATCTCTGCAATCAACTCATCCTTACTCATATTTTGCTTCTCCGTCACTTGGATTCCATTCTCTTGAAGAAGCTTCTTGCAACAAGGATCAACACTTTCACTGATTAAAATTCGCTTGATGGATATCGGGGCCATTTTGCTGTTTTCAACAGTTCGGGTTAGCTCTTTTTCAGATGAATGGGCAATTCTTACGTAAACTGATGGATGGCAGGGCTACTGAAAGTTTCGGACCCAGTAGCTTTAGAAAATCAGTGTTTAGGACTGCCCCTTCTCAATACAAACCCGCCCCTTCTCATCTCCTGACGGTTAAAGACTATGGGATAGGCTATTTACCAGACCCAATGACTGACAGTGTGAAACACATTTCAGAGAAGGCAAGACAGTAAAATTAAACAAGAAAAGTGAAAGTAAGTTTAACAAAAGCATTTAGGGGATTCTGGCAAAATAGCCTCGCCCTCGTGTGTTTGATTCAACATACACAGCCAATCACCTGACTCAATTAAGCTACCACATGACAGGCCTTTTTCTGCTCATTAAGATGTTTGAGTCTTGGCTTTGACCTCGAATTTGTGAGAAGCATCACGTCAGTTGCCTAAAAGTAGACTAAACTTGAAAAAGAGTATCTGTTGCACATTCAATTGAACACATTTAAACACGCATGGTTATGGATAAATCAATGTCAAGCTTTTACGTTTATAACTTGCTTGTTTCGAATCAAATGTGGCGCCACCTGTTGGAATGGTCACAGTTTAAAATAGTTCCGCTAGTTAAGTGTTGCTAGGATACATTATAACAAATGTGACCCTCGTATTTGTCCAGTGCCTAGTCTCCTACTGTAGTAAGAAATATAAACTTTATATCGACCATCCTCGTAAATACCAGAGCCTTGCAACTTTCATCGTTATGCAGTAGTTGTACATACATGACTAAAACCGAAATATTGTGCTCAAATGGCAACAGCCTCGGCAGTGCAATATGGTCGACGACGGGGATCCAGTAAAAAAAGTAAGTGTCATTCTTTGGCGTTTAATGAAAACTAACGTACTGTAGTGGTGTGAGCATATATCTCAACGCTCAAGCATTTTTCATCATTTTATCATTTCTTACTCAAACGCCAAATCTTTTTTTGCGTTGACCTCTGCTGTTTCTTCCGTGCATAGCTACAGTGGTGGAAGGCAGTGAAACATTGAAACCTCTAGATCTCCGTGAGGTCACTGTCTTGCCCAAAGCTGAATGGCTTCGAATTCAAGGTAGTCTAAACCGGGTGAACACACAGAATGAAAGCCTCAAGGAAGCATCCAGGCAAAGGGAGGACATGCACTTGCGTTCCAAGGAGGTGGTGAAATTCTGGTCCAACACGATTGCTGTAAGTAGCCTAGCCGTCTTAGTGTTTTTTTTTGTAATGTATTAACCTATTTTAATATGTTCATTTATTTTTCAATGTATTTAATTGTTTAGTGTATGTTTGTACCAATTACTTTTATAGGGGCAAAGACAAAAGAAACTAGAGGCAAAGAAGATTCGTGATGAGATTGAGGAAGAGGAGAAAAAAAAGGTTGATATCGAGGAGGCCAAATATCAGGAGGAAAAAAGGAAAGAGGCGATTGTGAAGGCCAAATCCCAGCAGTACTACCAAACGGATCGAGTCAAAGGATTTCATGTTTGTACTTCTTGAGTCATCTACATTTACATGTTATTCATTTAGTCATTAGTCTACTGTACAGTAATCTTCTGTTCCCAGACTCTTCACCTGTATTCATGAACAGTTCATGATGTGGTTATTTGAGTACTGAGTATTGTATGATATAATCCCTTCAACTGTTATCTCTTCAGAGTGCCCTCATGCTGACAGAAGTCTTAAAGGAGAGAGAGGCTCAGATTGAACTGAAGCAAAGAAAGCTGGAGGCTTCCAAAGACGTGGACAGGGAAGCCGTTGTTATAACCAAACATAAAGACAAGGAAGCCTCAAAACAAGAAATGGAGAAAGCCGTTCGGAGGAAGCTTGAAAGCCAGGCTATAGCAGAAGCCCTGAAACAGCAGTAAGTAGCCTCAATCCTATGCAGAGCCATGACACATGCAGTCATGCTACTAGGGGTCCAACACATGAACGTACACCTAATGACTGTGGTTACAACCCTGTTACTGGAGATACCGCTCTCCTCTGTCATCCAGGAAGTATAAAAAGACACATCCTTCTGAAGACTGAACAGTTGGCCGTCACTACTATGCAGTTCACCTTGAGCGTTCTTCATGGACGTAAATGTTACGTCTAAAGTTTTAGAGATGAACATGCTGATCTCCTTGACGTTATTAGGGCAAAGGAGCATGACATGGCCAGAGAGAGAGAGAGGCTGGAGGAGCAGAGGGAGGCAGAGGAGATTCAGCGTCTGAAGACCCTCTTTCTGTGGGACGAAACCATGAAGAAACAAAAGAACCTGGAGGAGAAGAAACGCATCATGAGAGATCACATGGTATTAGCACCTTAGCTGGTGGATGTCATCGCTCACGGTTCACATTTCTCTTTAGCTGGAAATGTTTATCCATAGCCACTTGCTGCCAACGCGTGCATATGAATGAATCCCGCACATTCGCAGGATCACTTGTCAAACAGAGATATCATCAGAGCGATAGAGGCCCAACAGCAGGAGATGGAGGACAAGCGAAGGAAGATGTTTTCTGCTGCTAAAGAGAAAATGATGAAGCTGAGAAAAGAGAAGGAGGCTGAGATGTTACGGTAGGTTTTCATCTCCCCGCCTGATCGAGCTCACTCTGCAGTACTAACCTCAACTGTGCTATCACTGGATAATGTCCACTTTTGAGGTTGTCTTGAATGGTACTGAGCAAATAACATATGATTTAACTGATGCACCCACTGGCCCAAATCCCTGAGTCATTGTCAGTCCTGCAGGATCATGATTTAGTGCTTGCTGTTCCTCTTGTCTGCTCCTCAGAGAGGTCCAGATCCACAAGGACAGGATCACGGAGGACCTCGCCGCGCAGTACAAGGAGCAGGAAGCTAATGAGGAAGAGATCATAGCTAAGACTGTGGCTGAGCAGGAGGGCAAACTGGAGACGCAGCAGAAGGAGAAGGCCGAGAAGAAGGCCCTTGTACTCGACTCGATCGCCTCACACAGAGAAGCCATGGTACAGAGCATTAGCTGCCGCACAGTTCGCCATGTTGTCATGTGCGGATTCATACAGTTTGTGGCAAGAATGGTACTTGAGCCAAGGTTAATCGACGGCTCAATCAAATGGTTATAATGACATTGTGTTTGTAATTTCAGAGAAAGGACCAGGAGTTGAGGGCAAGAGAATGCCACCAGGAGGATCTCGACATGCTGTATGCCAAGAGAGAAGCGGATAGGATATTCCTTGAAAAACAGCATCTAAAAGCTCAAAAGACCAAGGAGGACGGAAAGGTTTTGCAAAGCCACCACATCCATCAGATGGTAAACGTCCGTGTGAACGGTGTCATCGTCACAAAGTCGTGTCTTGTGGTTCTGTAAACAGGCGGGAACACCACCACCATGCAACACAGAGCAGATCATGTTATGGATCCTGGTTGGCAAGCAACACTAGAGTGCAGAAACTACTTAACAGCTAATGAACAGGGGCTGAGTGGTCAGCGTGGTTGGTGTGTCGTGGTCAGTACACAAGCCCACCTGGCTGGCTGGGAGCTGATGAAGCCCTGTTTACATTTCCAGCCTGAACCAACCTTCCTGCATGATTTGTAATGTGATGTATGTCATGTCTGCTTGAGCTGAAACAAGCCCACAGCAGCATTGTAATAATTGAAGCCCTTTGTGTTCAGGCAGAGAAGCTTTCTAAAACACAACTCCTGAGAAAAGAGCTGGAGGACCTTGAGAACATGAACGCCCGGCTGGTGGCTGAGGAGGAGAAGCAGTTCCAGCAGTATGCCCAGCAGGTGATGGAGGCTGCAGCGCAGGCTCGGAGGAACATCCTCCCCCTCCGCAAGGCCGCCAGGCAGGGCCTGGGAGGGGGGCAGGGCCCCGTGGTCAGAGGAGTCAGACCAAGTTACCTGGTCCAAGATGACTCCGGCGTCCAGATGCCCACCTACGTCTCTGAAAGCACCATAGACATGAAGGAGCTGAACGAGACCACTGATATTCAGAAGTCCAAGAAGAGACTTGGATTCACCTTTTAGATGTCTTGTTACCAGAGCAGAAGGTTCCATTGGACACAGTAGTCTTAGCTCTAATAAACACATGCTCATTAAGCATGTTTATGCAATCATTTCTTTATAGTATATGGATTTTATATGAATTTTATTATAAGTTGAAAGTAGTACTAGTAGTCAGTGTGATTTTATAAGGTGTATTAAGGAATAAATAAATAAATCATACACATGTGATCACTATCACATGTGTATGCCACAAGTGTTCGCTTTTAGGCTTGGGAGAGATATAAATCTGTTGAAAATTAAAGGTTGCTATGGAGTAATTGCTGCTGTGCTCATACATGTTCAACACAAAATAAAAATAAGTTGACAGGATGAAAACCATTTGACTTTATTCAAAAGACATGTCAGAAGATATTTAATTATTTTTTAGTTCTAGATAAAAGAAAAGTCATGCCCGGGATGTAATAACATGATAAACATTTTCAACCACGTATTTTACAGTTCAATTAAAGAAAAAAAATGTAGAATGGATACGATCAATGTACAAAAAAGTAAGGATTCACATCAATTTGGTTACAGAAATCTTGTTCCAGTATGCTAGTTGCAACCAATTAACCACAACTCATATCTGAAATATCACCTTCAAATAAATGAAGACAAAATAAACTAATTACAAACCAATTTGAAATGTTCCATTTCAATGCTGACCGTTTAAAACAAAAAAGGAAAAACATTAGCATGTTAAAAACAATCCTTCGGCTGTGTGGTAATGTGTGCGTGTAATCTCACCGTAATATTATGGGATGCTGAAACAAAAACGAGGATGTCGACTCTTCAAATTGTTACACTAAAATGCACGTTCTTTCCCTTTGAGCTGTCAAAATGGAGCCAAATCTAAGCTGGTGTGCGTGTTTACTGTGAGACATTCCCACAGCAGCTTGCTGAGACACATCACATCCTCTTCACTGATCACACTGGGAACATTTGTAAAAAGAAACCATTAACAATTTCAGAAAATAAAACGAGGGACACGACCAAAACAGATGTCTGTCACATCCTCTGCAAAACACTAAACACCTCCGAAATAGCAGTCGTTGAAAAGCCAACAAATATAACATGACATTTCTCTACAGGTTAGGGCAACAGGATGATCATTTTTGTATTTTTTTAGGACTGTTAAGTGAACTTTTCTACCTAGTCACTGTCATCAGAACTGGAGCTGGAGCTGTACTTCTTGCCGTGATCTCTGTCCTTGCTTTTCCCCGTCTCTTTCTGCGGACTGTCCCCCCTCCTCCTGGAGGCGGGGCTCCTCCTGGAGGCGGGGCTTCTCCTGGAGGCGGGGCTCCTCCTGGAGGCGGGGCTCCTCCTGGAGGCGGGGCTCCTCCTGGAGGCGGGGCTCCTCCTGGAGGCGGGGCTCCTCCTGGAGGCGGGGCTGTCTCCGTGTCGGCTCCGAGACCTCCGCCTGGTGCCCCCGTCATCCCTGGTCCTCCTGTGAGCTGACCTGTCTCTGCTACGCTCGCCGTGTCCGCTCCTGCTTCGGGAGCGCCTGCCTCTGTGAGAGGTTCTGCCCTTGTTCCTGTCTGCGCTCCTGCTGCGCTCCCTGGTCTTGTTCCTGTCTGCGCTCCTGCTGCGCTCCCTGCCCTTGTTCCTGTCTGCGCTCCTGCTGCGCTCCCTACCCTTGTTCCTGTCTGCGCTCCTGCTGCGCTCCCTGCCCTTGTTCCTGTCTGCGCTCCTGCTGCGCTCCCTGCCCTTGTTCCTGTCTGCGCTCCTGCTGCGCTCCCTGGTCTTGTTCCTGTCTGCGCTCCTGCTGCGCTCCCTGGTCTTGTTCCTGTCTGCGCTCCTGCTGCGCTCCCTGCCCTTGTTCCTGTCTGCGCTCCTGCTGCGCTCCCTGCCCTTGTTCCTGTCTGCGCTCCTGCTGCGCTCCCTGGTCTTGCTCCTGCTGCGCTCCCTGGTCTTGCTCCTGCTGCGCTCCCTGCCCTTGTTCCTGTCTGCGCTCCTGCTGCGCTCCCTGGTCTTGTTCTTGTCTGCGCTCCTGCTGCGCTCCCTGGTCTTGTTCTTGTCTGCGCTCCTGCTGCGCTCCCTGGTCTTGTTCTTGTCTGCGCTCCTGCTGCGCTCCCTGGTCTTGTTCTTGTCTGCGCTCCTGCTGCGCTCCCTGGTCTTGTTCTTGTCTGCGCTCCTGCTGCGCTCCCTGGTCTTGTTCTTGTCTGCGCTCCTGCTGCGCTCCCTGGTCTTGTTCTTGTCTGCGCTCCTGCTGCGCTCCCTGCCCTTCCCCCTGCCTTGGTCCTTGTCTCGCGAAGCGCCCCGCCTCCCCCTCTCCCTGCTCCTGCTGTTGGATCGGTGTCTGTCCTTGGCAGAGTTCCTCTCCTTGCGTGGCGACTTGGCCCTGATCCCCTCTCCGTTCTTCCCCTTACTGTCGTCTTTCTGCTCGTCAGGTTCAGCCTGCTTCCATCTCTCTTTACTTCCGTCTTCACTTCTATCTTTGCTACTATTCGTTTCCTGAGGCGCTGACTCGGTCACCTCCTCTTTGTCTTCCCCAGAGCGGTCCTTGCTCCTTGAGTGGCTGCTCCTCTCATCTCCTTTGCTCTGTTTAGGACCCCCCTCTCTGCTTTTGGACCTGGCGCTCGTCTCCTTGCTCTTGCTGCGGCTCCTGGACGTGGCCTTTCTCTTCTCCTTGGGCTTGTTCTGCTTCTCGTCCTTGTCTCTGCTCCTGGACCTGTGGGCGCGGGCCTTCTTGTCTCTCTCTCTGGTTTTGTTGGGGCCGTCAGAGGGGTTGTCAGAAGGCCTCCTCTCTCCTCCTCTGGCAGCTTTAGCCGTTTCACCCCTGCCCTCGTTCATGTCACCCCTGGAACAAACGCAGGAAACAGTCACATTTGGATATCTTTGGACAGATAATGATCACTGAGAAACCTTTTGCCAACGAGGAGGCAGGCCTAACAGCTGAGACGTCATGGTCAGTGCTTAAGGACGCGTCTTACTTGTCCCCCTTGATCCAGCGCTCCCCGCTGGACGCTCGCACCCTCTGCCGCTGCATCTCCTGGCGCCAGTGCGGGGGGGTCTCGCTTCGACGGAAACGATCCCTCGATCGGGATCTGGAGCGGGACGGGGTGCGATACCGCTGTGGGGGGGGGGGGAGGAGGAAACAGAGACATGAACGCCGATCCTGAGAGCCTCGAGGACAGCAGTCATCAGACCAGAAGAGGTGTACTCACTCTTGGGCCTCTGCCTTTAATCTTCCTGCCTGATCTGGTCATCACAAGCCTCCTGTTGTATGTTGATTGAGAATTCAACATGCTGCAAGCAGAACAAGCAGCCAATTAAATTGAATGATAAACGTTTTGAACGTGTGTGTGATATATGTACATATATATATATATACACACACATACATACACACACACTCCTCCTACAGAACACGCATACAGACAGATATATAGACCGATAGAGATGGATGCAGATAGAGATATATATATAGAGATATATCCAGGACCATGTCAGTGTTCAGTCCCGAAGCTCACCTGTCTCTGGGCTTGTCCTCCTTCCTCCTCCTGTCCCTCCCTGCCTCCTCCTGCTGCTGCTGCTGCGGGCTCCTCCTCATGAGGAAGCGGTTCTCAGGGATGGGCGGGATCTCCTCGGGCCGCACCGTGGACGTCACCTGCTCCTCGTCGTTCTCCTCGGCGCTGCCCGCCTCCGACCTTTTGACACATTGCAGATTGCAGTTGAAAGCAACTGGCACGAATGGCATCCGAAAGGATGTGAACAGATGTTTTGAAAACGTTGGGACTCGTTTTGTCACCGACCCTTTCTTTTCTTTCTTCTTCTTCTGTTTCTTCTCCTTCTTCTTGGACTCCTTCTTGAGCTTCTTCTTGCGTTTCTTGGACTCTTTTTCGGAGTCGGAGGAGTCCGAGGAGGAGTCCGAGGAGGTGTCGGAGTCCGAGGAGGTGTCGCTGTCACTAGACGCAGACGCCTTCTGACGTCTCTTCTCCTCTCTCTTAGCTGGAAACAGAGGAGCAGTTCAGTTGCAGATAATGCATATTTGCATCCACAATCCTGCTCGTGATGTCGTGCTCATACTGTGCTGTCGTCTTGAGCTAAAAGCAACACTGGCAGTGCCTACCTCGAGATTTAGGAATGAGCTCTCCGCAGTTTAGAACTTTGACTTCAGAATAGGGTTTGCTGCCTGGATCGGCTTTCTGACTCTCCATAGTCTTGACGACTTCTTGACCGGAGATCACTTGGCCAAAGACCACATGGACACTAGAACGAAAACATTCAAGTTTACTTACGCCACTGGGGTTAGGGATACATGAACGGTGAGGAAATGCCATTAGCATCTTATGTGTTTACGGTTAAGAATATCAAAAGTTAAGCGCATGGTTTGATTCACTTACCCATCAAGATGAGGTGTGGGCTTTGTGGTTCTAAAAACAAGCAAAACATTTGTTTTTAGAGGGAGGAAATCATGTGTTATTCTCACGGTCATTTGCTTGATCTGTTCCGTCAAACTTACATGAAAAACTGTGACCCGTTGGTATCCTTGCCTCTGTTAGCCATCGACAGGAGATACTCCTTGTTGTGTTTGATGGAGAAGCTTTCATCTGCGAGAGGAAAGAAGACAGCATCGTCACAGCTGAAACACCCGTCAACGAAGAGAAGACCTCGTCTACCAAGTCAAACATTTTCTTACCTTCGAAGAATCCTCCATAGATGGATTCACCCCCTTTTCCATTGCCTAATATGCCAAAACCACAAGTCAGACAAAAACCAAACTCAACCCTCAAGTGATTTCAGAAAATAAACACTTGCATACACACAGTATTTACCTTCGCTAAAGTCTCCTCCTTGAATCATAAAGTCCTTTACAATTCGGTGGAATAGGCATCCTTTGTAATGCAGTGGTTTCTGAGTTCCTTTCCCAATCCCCTTCTCCCCTGGAAAAAATATGAAAATAATATGATATTCATATGTTCATATGCTTTAGAGAGATCATGAATTTGACAACGAATTTAGGCTATTCAAACTACATAGCGTATTTTATCTGATTGTAATGTTGAGTCTAATAAGTGTGCGCTTACCTGTGCAGAGGCATCGGAAGTTCTCACATGTTTTGGGACAGACGTCAGAAAACAATTCCACCACAACTCTTCCAACTGCAATCATAAGTAATTAAGAGCGATTATAAAACGTTACTAGAGAATTAATACGATGAGTTTATACTCAGGGGGGAAATGGGCATTTTCTTACCAAGCACATTACTGATGGCTATGTCGAGGAAGCAGCGTGGACGCTGGACCTTTATTCCCATCGTTGATTTCCTCCTACCAACGAACACGAAACAATTTAAGTCTTGATCAACTACGTCTTTAAATACCCATATGCTCACCACGATTACCTAGACAAACTAACTAATGTAGTTGCAACTAGTTATACATCAGTTCAGTAATTAATTAGCTAGCTATGAGTAGGTCGTGTTCCTGATGCGTCTGTCCCTAGCTAGCCATCAGTTGCTAGCGGACTAGCTAGCTATCTTGAATGTGGCCTTCTCACTGACTGGGCCAGTGTGGCGGCAGCTAGCCGATAGCACTAGCTTAGCTACAGGCAATTGCAGAGATGGACAATACACTTTTCCTTTGACTGTTTACACTACAAATGTAATACAATTGGCAATTGCACCATTTCTGAGGGTTTGTGTAAGTAACGTACCTGTGTTGACCCTTGGGGCCAATGTACAAAAGTGGATTTTCCAAACAAGGTGAAACCGAGTTTCATTCAGGGATTCCCCAGTGTTTTCTAATGGCGCCAGAGATAGGTAGCGTCAATGCATTTCGGGAAAGATGCGCAGAGTTGCCAGGTTTGTTGAGCATAGTGGCGTAGTTTAGTAGTTTGAGGTTGATAACAACAGGACATGTAATGTATTTGTGAATACGGATTTGTGCATAAATTATGCGAAATCGTTGCATATCACAAGCAAACAGATTTAGCTTACAATGTTAAAACCAACAGGCCATGCACACCTGGCAACCCAATATGCGCCTGGCAGGTACTAGCAACTTTTCACAAGTGCAGACGTACCCCTTCGTCAGTAATTCAATCAAACGATCGGATTTATTTAGAATAATGTATTGTATTAAAACATCTCTGACAATTTACTTAAAAAAACGTGTATGTATTATTAGGCATGTATTATGCTTCAATGGCTACTCTTACAGTTGACAAAAACTAATTTATATTTGGGTTTCAAGTGTGTCCTGTATTACGGTAATCTGGTGGAAGGGAGTATCTGCATGGTTATACATTTTTGGGGGAATCTGCAGAAAGCATTTTGTAAAGAACAATTGGAGATGTACAAGATGTTAAAAAATGTTATACAATGTCGCCCTAACAAATACTGCTATATGCCAGTGACGAGTACTCTCGGGACCTGTTTATGTACTTTGGTGTTTTTTGTAATCTCTACACAATTTTATGACTATCCCTCATTGACGTTGGATAACAGACAAGGTTTCATGTTGCTAGGGAAGTGATAGGCTACATAACATTGTAATATTGTCAATAAATGATAGCCGTTGTGTTACTTGACTTTTTTATTGAGGTGCATGTATACGTTTTAAACTAAAATAATACATTTTGATGATAGGACAGCCAAATGCGTTTTTTTAATCTCACAATCTGGCAGTGCCTGTCCCCACGTGAGTAGTTCACGGGCACACTTCAGTAGAAGTCAATGAGAATAGGCTACATGAATGTCAGGACACATCCTTAACATATTATGTTGTTAGCATTAAGGTGCGTGTATTTGAAACGTTGCAAAACTACAACAAAAAAAAGAACTGTAGAATTTAGGCAAAAATAGATATTGTGCTTTTTCTTGTATTTATTTGCAAACGTTATCATGGGCTAGCTGGTTAAGTGTTGCTTTAATTTGAGTGATTGTGAGTTGAAGTCTGACACGTGATGTTGGCTACCTTAACTTGTGCTAATTATCTTTTAAATAATACAAAGCAATTGTGACCCTCTCTCTACAGATGTGACTCCGATGCACCACTGTTTCCAGTGGCTGATGAACACAGCCGTAGATCTGAATTAGTCAGTGGTTCCTATTAGAACATGTGCACCCCCATTCACCTCTGAACCGGGCCAGTGACTCCTTGGTGATGTTTCGGGTGTGGGCTGTGGGCCGCTGCCTGCACAGGAGCCTGCACGGGGGGGCCCTGCACCGGGGGGCCCAGCACGCGGGGGCCCAGCACGCGGGGGCCCAGCACGCGGGGGCCCAGCACGCGGGGGCCCAGCACGCGGGGGCCCAGCACGCGGGGGCCCAGCACGCGGGGGCCCAGCACGCGGGGGCCCAGCACGCGGGGGCCCAGCACGCGGGGGCCCAGCACGCGGGGGCCCAGCATGGGGGGGCCGTGATCCGGGACCTGGTGATGGAGCAGCTCAGTGTGTGTGCTGGTGAAGACCAGCTGCTGGAGGTGGTGGGGAAGAACAAGGCCAAGCTGACAGTGAACCACGTGGGCTGTGCCATCAGCATGCTGTGGAGGTTCCAGAAGGAAAGGCCTGAGATCATGAGGACTGTGGAGTTCGTCAGGAGCCACCCTCAGTTCCTGAGTCTACGGGTTCTGGCTGAAAACAAAATTGCACTCATGGATGATTCTGTTTTGGTGGACATGCTTTATAATGTACTGAGGTACAGAGTTCAGATGTTGATCTATATACCTTTTCGACAGATTGATGTTTATATCTTATATATTATACAACATATTGTATGTTTTACCTACTGTTTACTGTCTACATTATTGTGATTTCTTTTTTTAAAGGCTCAATGTGGAACATCACGACTCTCTTGTTCAGCAGTTGGTGTCAGAGGCATGGCTCAGACTTGACAGGTAATGAGAGAGTTATCACTTCTTACACTCTATCAACATTCCTTACACTGCTCAACGGTCTAATCAAACTGTCTTGTTTCGTCTGAATGGTGCTTTATTTATGTATTTTGTTTGTTTTTCAGATTTTCGTTGCCGTCCCTTTCCAAGTTTGCCGTCTGTCTTGGGGATCAGCACCTACATCAAAGTCCTCTCATGGGTCAGATCACTGAAATAGTGAACCAGAAACTCTCCTCCATTGACAATTCAAGGTACACAAACAGATCGGCAAGGCAAACCGCAAGCACGGCTACCGCTTTAGTCTCTCTAATCTGTACGTCTGCTTTTCTCACAGAGTCCTGAGTACTTTGATGATCAGCGTGTCGTCTTTGGCGTCCTCCCGTTTACGTGACGCTCTCGTCGAAAGAGCCGACCTCCTCCTGGACGACGTGAACCCAGCCCGGTACAACTGCCCCAGACGGGTGGTGCAGTTCCTGAGGAACAGCAGGCACTCCCACCGGCCGCTGTTGGAGAAGTGCAACCGGATCTTCCTGAACAACGTCCACCACATGGACGCAGAGAACATCGGCATCATCATGGGCCTGTACCAGGGGCTGCAGTTCCAGAACTGTGACTTCCGCTTAGCAGCCAATCAGAGGCTGCTGGAGCTGGTGGACTCCAGCACAGATCCAGTCTCCTTCACCAAGCTGTTCGTTGCTCTGGGGCCCATGGCTGGGGAGGACACCAGAGAGAGGTACATGCTACGGAACAATGGCACTGCTAACCCGATGGTCCGAGTCCTTACTACTCTTAACATCTTAAAGAGTCTGCTAAATGCATGATATGTAAATGTAATGTTTTATCCCATTTAAACTGAATATGATCATATATTCTCAGGTTGGAGGGTACCGCGCTGCTATTGGCTGAGGAGTTCAACGCCCAGCAGGCGCTGGCTATAATAGACACCCTGGAAGAGATTCAGTGTCGGAATCTTAGTTTGATCCACAAGTACGTTTTTCCTCTTTATCAAGGCTATATCTTTATTGCCTTATATTGAATATATATATACACACACATATATATACTGTATATATATATATATATATATATAATCTGAGTTATGCCCCTATTCTTTTACAGGATTGCGTCCATACTTAACAAGAACCTGCATGTCTACAAGACAGTGGACGTGGCCAGGGTCACCCAGTCCCTCATTTTTCTGCACTACCAGAGTCCTGACCTTTTCACTAAGCTACGCAACATTGTGGTTAAGTAAGTGGCCATGCCACCCAGACACGCCAACAGCTACAGACCGTTCGTGATGATTATGACATCATCGGACTGCTCTATTCCAGGTTTCTGCAGGACACCGTCTTCCCATACGAGGTGACCATGCTGAGCCGGGTGCTGTCCATGCTGCCTCACCCTCGACCCGATGACGTCGTGATGTCCAGGGTGGACGCGGTTCTCCCTCAGTGTAACCTTAACGACCTGAACGCCATTGCCATGTCCATCGCTAAGTGGGTGCACAACGACCCCTCCTACAGACACAGCACGCCCAGCAAGTACGTGCGTCAGCTGCAGACCCTGAACCGCTGCGGTCACAGCCGCCTCCTGACCGCCAAGCGCCTGGACTTGCTCCTGGAGGAGCTCCGGTACATCACCGGAGAGTGGTTCGATGAGATGCTGTTGGAAGAAACCATGGTTACGCTACGGAGGATGGAGGACCAGATCTCCTGGAGCAACGTTCCCGAGTTGGCCATTTTCCTGACCAAGACAGGCCACCTCTGCCCTCCTCTGCTGGACCGCATCGCTGATGTGATCATGAAAGATATCAGCAAGGTAAACTTTAGACACAGTTTCTGTTGGTTAATTGACATGCTTGTAGATCCGATTGAAATTCTGACACATTTATTTGTCTGCCTCAAAGATTCACTACTCTGCAACGTATGCCACCTTGTTACCCTTCGCTGTACTCAACTATGATCCCCCAGGAGTGGACGAGATGTTTGAAGTATCCATTGAGCATATCAAACCACATATCGGTTAGTGTTCATAGTGAACTAACATACTGAGAGTTGGTCACACGTCAGGTCAGTTCTCTGAACGTCTTCGCTGTTCTTCTAGGCTCGTTCGACCCTCATCTGCTCGTTCTTCTCGCCTATGCCTTGGCAGTGGCAGACTGCTTTCCTGAGGAGATGGTCAGAGAAATCTTCAGCGTGGATTTCCTTTCCAAGCTGGATGCTCAGTTAGAAAGTATGTTTCAAGAGAAAATGTATTGGCAACACTTACTATGATACTATGATGTAACGTATTATGATATGACAAGCACACTACACAGTACAGTTATACGGCATTAAGGGCTCTAGAGGAGTTCCGTAAGTGCCAACTGTCTTGTTGCTCGGCAGTCCTGCCGGATGCCCTGAACATGCGGATCCGCCTGCGTCTCATGGAGCTGAACCGGGCCGTGTGCCTGGAGTGCCCCGAGGTCCAGGTGCCCTGGTTCCACGAGCGCTACTGCCAGCAGCTGCAGAACAGAGGCTCCAGCAGTCCTGTCCAGCAGCAGGTCCACAGGATGCTGGGAGAGGTCCTTGGTGGGATTAACTGTGCTAAAGTAGCAGTGGTGGCCCCATACTTCTATACAGTCGGTGAGCTACACACATTCAAGCTTGAGCTTCATTTCTATGTCACCCCGCTATCAAATCAACATGTATTTGTGTAGCCCTTTTTACAAGCCATGTCACCAAGGGCTTCACACGCCCGCAGAACTGCCCCTCAGCAAACCTAAACCATGTAAATAATCTACAGAAGCTTGAGTCCATCTTAAATGGCTCGATGCAAACCCACGGTGTGCACAGCTGGGTGTAGGATTTTAAGAAGTATTCTTCTTTGGATTCCCAGGCTTTGAATGTATCCTGGACAGACACCACCGGCCGATACCCTACTGCGATTCGAGCCAGCTGCAGATCTCTGATGTTGGGAAAGTCCGCTGGGAATCCAACTCACCAGGGCAGGACAGGAGGGAACTGCCCCCAGGAGCACAACGGTAAAAACAGGGAAAACAGTCTAATTTCTGTGTCATTGGTGATGTACTAAGACTTTGCTTCTCGTAACTGTTTACAGTGTTGCCGTGGACTTCCTGGATTCCAAATCCTTTTGCAAAAACTCCCGTCATATGAAAGGGGAAGCTGTGATGAGAAAGCGACATCTTGAAATACTGGGATATCATGTTGTACAGGTACAGTATGTAGTAATGCATGCAGTCTCCTCCAAATATACACTGACTATTGAGAAGGTCCGTTGCTAAGGTATGGTTTAATCAACAGATCCCTCATTTTGAATGGAATTCTATGGAGCTGTCCACGCAGGATGCTTGGAAGGAATATTTAAAAAAGAAGATATTTACGGATTTGCCTTGAGACAATAGTTGCTTTCCCTACTGAGCTGTGAGAGACTCATTAACGGGGTTCTGATTAAGTGTTCCTTATTTTCTCAAGAAATCCAAGAGTTTAAATGAGGCTACCTCACACAGACTGCCAAGTGGAATGCTTTTATATGAATTGCTGTATTCGTCAACTGATATTAAAAGTTTGTTACAAAACAACCATTTGGCTGATTGCCTATTCGAGCATTTGTCAAACCCAGGTCCATGGATTGGTGCTGGTCCACTGCGTATTCATGTTATAACAAATGAAATGTAGTAGATGTACCAGTGGATATAGGTTCCCGGCAAAAAAAAAGTGCTAACCTATTCACTATCTGCCCAATATTGGTGAAATGACAGGTGGTGTCAGGTGGCTGAGGGGTGAAGGAGTCGGGCTAGTAATCCGAAGGTTGCCAGTTCGATTCCCGGTCATGCCAACTGACGCTGTGTCCTTGGGCAAGGCACTTCACCCTACTTGCCTCGGGGGAATGTCCCTGTACTTACTGTAAGTCGCTCTGGATAAGAGCGTCTGCTAAATGACTAAATGTGAATGTAAATGAGTGAAATATGCAAATCAATATCATGCTAATCAAAAAACACTTCAGTTAAAAATGACGAAAGCAGCCATGTGTTTATGTTTACAATTTGGGCATTTTTGCTGCGTTCAGACGTATAGTCACACAGGAAGCCCCGACAGCGTAGCGCATCTCCTTCAGCATCCCAGTCCACTGCTTGGTGTCTTCTTCATACCTGTTAAAGACAGAGAAGGGACTGTTTGTTTTTTTTTCAGTACAGATATGACACTTCATATGCAAGTCTGAGTGGCCGTGCCAAATGACTTTGTGTCCCTGGGCAAGGCACTTCACCCTACTTGCCTCGGGGGGAATGTCCCTGTACTTACTGTGAGTCGCTCTGGATAAGAGCGTCTGCTAAATGACTACATGTAAGTCTGGTCAATTGGAAAATGTTGGAATATGATCATTTTGATGTTCTTTGGTGTGAGAGCTTACTGCCAGATGTCGATGACTTCGGTGGGCGAACACTCCTTGTTCTCCGTCTCCATCATGGTGAAGCCTCCGACCGAGTACAGCAGCCCTCCACAGCTGACCAGGTTCACCGAGCTTCTCTCCTGTGGGAAGTCTGGGAAGGGCACCCACCTGGTGGGAGGGCAAAGTGAAATATAAGAGGAAACTCTTCTACGTACCGTATGCTGTCGAATACTGTACGTATTCTCTTGGGGTTGTGACCTAAACGTACTTGTTGGTCCCAAAGTCATAGGCTTCACATTCAGCTGCGAGCCCCTCTTCATTGACTCCTCCTGTCACAACAATCTGGCCCTTGTGAATGACACACCCAAACATGGCTCTCGGCGTTTTCATAGAAGCCAACTCCTTCCATTCGGACTTCTTGTGGTTGTATGCAAACAACTTATTGATTGCTTTGCTAATAGGAGGACAGAGATGGACATGGTGATGTAGATATCCTGTAGCGATTTTTTTGAGATGTTGAAAAGCTTTAAATGACAACAGGTAATCTTACTTTTCATCAGTTTTCCCTCCGATACAATACACGAGGCCATTCTCAGAGACGACACTATGTCCATGAATTCTCAGCGGCAACTTTTTGGTTTCAGACCACTTCATTTTGCTGTACAGACCCACAGGGACATAAATACTTTAACACTGACAACACAGGCACATGCAGGTTTAACAAGATAACATAACTGTATAACATAAATGATCTAAGTGGGTCATACTTACTCAGTATCATAACACACAACTGAGTCCAGAGACTCGTTGGACTGGAGGTCTTTGCCAGCTACAGCGAAGATTAGATTTTCAAATTCCCCCATACTGAACAGACATCTAGGGAAGGGCATAGGTGGCAGAGCTGTCCAATCAGCAGCCAGGCTGTCCAGCTGCGAAAAAAAGACAAATATATTAGTCTTTTATTTCAATATATGAGATATTATTAGATATGATTTATTGTATTCATCAAGGGTATACTTGTCCATTGAAAAAGGACATTGCTGAAGAGATGACCTGATAGAAGTAGCACTGTAGCGGAGCATCTTTCTCCTCCTCGTCTACGAACAGTCCTCCCAGGACATAGAGGTGATTCTTCTTCGATGCTAAGCTCACGTGGTTTCGTGGTATCAGCTCCGCCATGGCGGCCAGGAAGCATTCGTTCTCAACCCCGTCGTAGGCCACAGCGGCCGTGTCGTTGAGCATCAGGATGAAATCCCTGCCGTACATGCCGTGTCTGCGGGTATCGTTCAGGTATCTAGGCAACACGCTCTCCTCTCCTCCTTCCTCGCCTTCTAACCTCTTCTTCTCAGGCAGTTTTCCAGCGAAAGCATCCTTGATGACTTGGATTTTCTTGACAAGCTCAGGATCCGACTTGATGATGTCATCTTTCTCCACTTTCTCGTTGAAGTACTTCTCTGGGAGCAGGCGAAAGCGGATGCAGTCGAAGGCCTCACCTAAGCTCTTGACGTTGTTCTCCTTGTCTTTCCTGATCCATTTCATCAGGGACTCGAACACAACCTCCTCCTTTTCTACGTTCAGAGAGTCCGCGCCGATGATGGCCAGGAGTTCAGGCGCAGTAAGCTCAAAGAATTCCTCCTCCTTGGCCAGGGTTTCAAATCTATCTGCTGTGTAGTCCCGTGCTGCCACTGCCAGACGCGGGGAGTTGAGCACCAGGCCCAGTCTAAACATAGCTAGACAGTTGGTGGGTGACAGTTTCTTCTGCAGGTAATTCACACACACAGTGAACACAGACGGGATCTGAAAACGGCTTGCCATGGCCAAGATGTCCTGTACATTGTCGTCTGTGATGTCAATCTCTGCTGAATACAAGTAATTGATTATCATCTCCATTATTGTGGGGTCCAAGTTCTCCATGGCAAACTCTTTATTTGTGTCCACTTCTTTGCCATCCTCTGAGAAATAAAGCTCTCTGAAGTAAGGACTGCAGGCTGCTAAGATGAGTTTATGGCAGGGTAGGCTTCGGTCTCCTACTTTCAGAATGCAGTCAATGAACTTGTTCTCGTTCAGCAGCTCTTTAAGGCCATCCTGAAGTAAGGTGCTCTGAAACAGACGCAGATCTTCTTTCATGCTTTTAGGATCCATGTTGGAGGAGACGGGACAGAGGATCGGACGAGAATGACTGTCCTGGCTGGACCTGACTGAGAACTATAGACTGTCCTGGCTGGACCTGACTGAGAACTATAGACTATAGCCAGGTCTCTGCAGCCTTTTCAATATAACCAGGACCGTCTAAGTATAGCCCCCCACCCTATCCTGGAAGAATTCAGGGAAGCCAAATCGGAAAAGTGTCCGCATCACACAGCTGTCACAGACTGAAAGAACAACTGTGAACCCTGTCATCCTGGCAGTTAGTTCTAACAATGTAACATGACTACACTGAAGTGTCATAGAGGTTTAAGTGAAAAACACAGGTACACAACCCACTTATGATATGGAGTAGATTCAAATCTGTGACATAATTCTGACAACTTCATTCAAGAGTTGAATTAACTGAATCGACAAATCGTCAAGATATCTCTAGAGTGGTGACTTGTTCATGCGTAGACATAACTGAAGCCTTCTTTAAGGCCGGAGATTCATGGTGAGTGCAAATCCCACTGAGCAAGTTTTATATTTAAATGTGAGTAGATTTCCAAGGAACTGACCTTCCTATGTGAGGTCAGGTAACAGCTGCTTGGACAACAGGTGACAGCATGTCCTCTTCAACCATTTGTAAAATACTTAAACCCCTCTGACAGTTTTGAAAATAGCCCAGAATCATTGTTCATAGAACAACTGACTCAGTTAATGATCAGTCAAGACAAGATATTTATCTGCCTTCTTTAACTCTTCAGATAAACTGAAAAATAGCATGGTTTTATTAATTCTATTCATTTACAAATAAAGTTTTATGTACAAAACATACACTTTGTATTTCACATCTCAAGTTCCTGATTACAGCATTATTTCACCAAATATCTTTACACCAACAGTAGCTAGAATGTTATATTTAAAATAAAACTCAAGTTAGACATACAACTATGGCGTGAAATACCTGATATTTGTACATACATTTACACATTCACGACATCACTGATCACAACTGTACGGCAATCTCATGTGAAAAAGCTGTGCTTGATCTTCTTTCAGCTCATCACCTCCCACAGTCCCTGAAGGGTGAATCCCTCCTTCAGCTTCTCGATGGCGATGCCAAACTCCTCTGAGAACACCGGCTCTCTATCTTGTTGCTTTAGGATGATATGGATGATAAGGATGATATATATACTGCAAGTTAAACCCCTCAGAGTTTATATTAAAGATCTAAAACAGACAAAAAGTGATGTACATTTGATCACCTTACCTTATTTCCATCCGCAAAGTAAGCCTGAAAACAAACACAAATCAATGCTATTCAAACAACAGTTCAGAGTATAATCATTGGGATCTTCCCCCTAATCAGATGTGAACCCTTGAAAACCTTTGCTAAGGATACCTGTATTTACACACACAATAAGCACTAGGCAACATAAAGCCATGTTTGTGGTACATCGTGCTTACATTACTTGAGCAACCTGCTATTTTGAGAGTGTGAAAACTACCCGTGGCATCCCAGAGGAGGGCTGGGAGCAGGGCTAAGGGCAGGGCAGGGCTGAGGAGGAGGGCAGGGGGCAGGGCTGGGGAGGAGGGCAGGGGGCAGGGCAGGGGAGGAGGGCAGGGGGCAGGGCTGGGGAGGAGGGCAGGGGGCATGGCAGGAGGGCAGGGGAGGATGGCAGGGGGCAGGGCTGGGGGCAGGGCTGGGCTGGGGAGGAGGGCAGGGGGCATGGCAGGAGGGCAGGGGAGGATGGCAGGGGGCAGGGCTGGGGGCAGGGCTGGGCTGGGCTGGGGAGGAGGGCAGGGCAGGAGGGCAGGGCTGGGGAGGAGGGCAGGGCTGGGCAGGGTTGGGGAGGAGGGCAGGGCTGGGCAGGGTTGGGGAGGAGGGCAGGGTAGGGCAGGGCTGGGCTGGGTTGGGCTGGGCAGGGTTGGGCTGGGCAGGGCAGGGCAGGGCTGGGCTGGGCAGGGTTGGGCTGGGCAGGGTTTGGCTGGGCAGGGTTGGGTTGGGCGTACTCACAGTGAAGGCATCCGTCTGCTCATCAGGCTCAATCTCCACATCATCAGGAAGCTGTTCTACAGTCAGCTCGTCCAGCGGCTGCGGCTGGGATCATGGTGGGGAGAAACAGCTGTGATCATCTTTTACAGGAGGGAAGGCTTGCTAGTTCAACAACTTCACTTGGTTGGAATGTTGTCCAACCATGACACATGACCCACATTCCAAGACTGAATATGTAGAAGCTACCTTTGATATAATTTACACACAGATATAACTAGATCACTGCCATCAAATAGGTGATGATCGGTCATTAGGAGCCGTTTGTATTCATTTTCATGACACATTTCAGGGTATGGGTACTGTAGGTAGGTACCTTTTCCTCCATTTCATAGTCCACCCCAAAGATGGGATTGGCAGAGTACACTTTATGCAGCGAGTTAATCTCCTTAACAGCATCCTGAAGCTTATCCATTGGGTCAATCTTGAATCCTAGCACATATCCCCCAGTCTGAACAGTAGAAGAAAAACTTGTAAAACATCTGACTAAATATAAATGGCATGGTACAGTTTATACTGATAGAGAAAAAAAATACTTGAAGTGTAACATCAAATCACCTGCTGAGAGCTCTCTATCACCAACGCTAAACCAAACTTGGAGTCTCTTATTCTGATGGAACGCTTTCAGGGAGAAAAATCCGAAGGAAATTAGATTCTGCATAATGCATAAAACCTTTACTTCATAACATCATCAACGTTTACAAATAGTTATTACCCAACCGGCATTGAGGAATACGTGATCATTAGTTGTGAATTGTGATGCGTTGTTGTGCGTACGTACGATCTGAAGATAGGGAATGCTGACATTGAAGCTCTCGTTCATGTTGGCATGCCAGACAATCCGAACATTGGTAATGAAAAAGGTTCCCAGATTTCCCTAAAAAGAAAAACATTCTTGCATGATTAAATGATATCATTACAAACCTGATTTACCCAATATTAACAACATCTACATCACAGACTGTGTATAATATGGAGTGTGGAATGCATGAACTCTCAGGTCCAATAGTCAGGTTTACCTAACTCTGTCTGGGCTCTGTTAAATCAATAAGCCAAGTACCTGGTCACTGGATAGATTCCAGACTCCATTAATTTTGTCATAAACTTGTTCTTGAGGTAGTAGTCTTAGCTGTTTGTTTTGAATGAGAGCTCCTCTCAGTTTCAGGTCACGGTACATTTTAGAAGTCTCATAAGCTCTGGGAAACAGGAAAGACAGCAGTTTGAAATGGAACATAACTTTAAAGACAACAAACATGACTACCACTTCAGCTGGAAAGGGAAAATCTGTGTGCAAAAAGATCAACATTTATAATTTTGTTTTATGACGTGAAATACACTTTCACTTATGTTCCTTTCACATCAAATGTTTAGTTTGAAATACCTGTGTACAGCGATGACGGAGGTGAACAGCCTCGGACTGCCTGGAACCACATTGGTAAAAATGAACTCAAATCTTGTGTTGTTTGACTTGGTCAAGATGTACAGTGCTTCCGTCTGGCCTCTAAGTTTCTGGAAATTAAAACACAAAAGTCTTGAAACCTTGAAAAACGGTAAGTTCAGGGCTTGAAATTGCTACCATTTTGGTGGCATATGCTCCCAAAGTTGTGTCTGTGCGAACTCAAAATAAATTTGGGAGCATTTGTGCGAGTGAAAATAATCGTTATGGTGCGACCTGTTTTAATTCCAGTGACTCCTTGTCACTGTGCTCCATTGTCACGTGACAGGGAGCTAACAAGCGCGCAAAATAAATCACATATTATTATACATAAATATTTTAGTAGTGGTGCTCCGTAATATTCGGTGGGTTCTCCTAAATTTAGGATCACCTGAAAAATTTAGGATCACCAGTGCCACCAAGTAAACACGTTTATTTTAAGCCCTGGTAAGTGTAATCTGTCTTTACAGTTTCATGTATTGTACTTACAGAGTTTGCTGTCCTCGTAGTGATGTTAATGATGGAATTGTATCCAACAGCTATGACATGAAAGAAACACTGGTGTTTACAGTTGGCTTTACAATGGAGACAAGTTTCCTTTAGTCAAACTGGTACCAGTTGAATCCAAAAGATGGCAGCATTATTCTAACAGGAAGATCTAGGTCAGTGGTCCTCAACCCTGGTCCTCAAGTCCTGCATGTTTGAGATGTTTCCCTGCTCCAACACACCTGATTCAAATAAATGGGTCGTTATCTAGTTATGCAGAAGCCTGCTAACGACCATTCATTTGAATCAGGTGTGTTGGAACAGGGAAATATCTAAAACATGCAGGACAGGGGGTACTTGAGGACCAGGGTTGAGAACCACTGATCTAGGTGCACACTAGTATGAAACCGAGGTAGAAAGAAGCAAGTATATGAATACTCACATAAATTTACTCTTGGCAAAGCCAGAGAATGCCAGATGATCCTTAAATTAGTTACCAGGAGTCTTCCTGCAAATAAAGTAGTGAACACTAATATAACACAGTGAGAGAGACATGTGTGAAATGTATATTGTGAACTTAGTAAGCAAGACTTTTATGTAATCTATCAATAAAAATAAGTAATCTCGTCAAGTGCCAGTTAGGCCTACCTCTATCACCATTGTTCCCTTTGGTATCCTCAATTGAATCAAGACAGTCTATCAAGACTTCACCTGGGCGGGTTTTCATTTGCCTGGTAGAAATGCAATAAACAGATTTGTGTAAATAATTGCTCATTAGCTCTACATATTTTGTGTTGCTACTGTACCAAGCTAACTACGTTCCGTTACATTTGAAAGGATATTTGAAGAACGCCAAGTATTCTGCCCATATTGAAAAAGCTAGGCTAGCTAGTTAACTGGCTACAGTAGCTGGAAGTTATTACAAGCTACAGTACATCGCGACATTTGCAACGATTGAAAAATAGTTTGCGAGAATAGCGACTAGCCTCTTTCTCTAGTTAATGTTAGCACTAAAGCTACGTGTTAGCTCTAGCTATCTTATTATACAGGTACTGTACAGTAGACTAACTATTATCGTTGGCTAGCATTATAGTTAGCTACACTAGGCTAACGTTAATCGATAAGAAGATAGCTCTACAGATATAAGTAACGTACTGTGCAGTTATATCGAATCTGACATCTCGATCTTCCCACAAAGCATCAAGCACAGACGCCATGGCTTCAGACTTTGCAAATGTTTTCAGTCGTGTCGATAATCTTCTTACGATAAGACAGTTAGGTTAGCCTTGTCAATTAGCTTGCTAGCTTTCAATACCAGATTATGCGTCCGTTTATCGCCATAGTAACAGACGGCAAGCCCAAGGGACAAGCTGTTTTCTCAGTTTTTATTATTAAAAACACATTAAAAACATTCACTTCCAAAAAATAATTCATAGGTAATATCAAAAAGAGTGATTAATATCAGACTCAGGTTTGTAGCGTTTTCACAAAGTATCAGCATTTCCAATCAACCTTTTACAACACTTTAAAAATGAAAATGTAAACTCTGCATAGACAGTTGAACGATTGATATTATAAGATTATTTTGTGCAACCCAAAAAAAACAAAACAAAAAAAACGTTGTTCCCTAAAATGGGCCAAATCAACCATTGCATTTAGCTAGAAGAAAAAGAAACAGATACTGAATCAGATTATTACTTAACCAATACAGATTTACAAACTACACAAATATTAGACGTTTTGCTATCTTTGAGGGAAAACATCTGTCTGTCAGCATGTTCTTGTATGGCTCAGAGGTGTAATAATATGCATTATTGTAACAAAAGGGTAAAAAGGTATGGTAATAGCTTTCTATCTTAGCAAAACACATTTTTTACTCTAAAATTATAACTCTATTTTAAATGTGCATAATGTTGAGGTAAGAGTTTGATCACTGAAAGCAGGGTAGTCACATTAACAGAAAATATATGATCAATTTGCATTTACTTCAGTTTTGTATAGCACCGTGATATTTCTGCAAATTGCATAAAGAATGTTTTTCCCAGAGAGATATTTCATGAGTAGTTGTAAAGCCACACCATTAAACAACACAGGAGACCATCAGAAGTTGAATACTGTTCCAAGAGGCCTGTCCACGTTTGGCTGGAAAGATTCTTCAGATGAGAGAATTCGTTGTTCTTTCTTTAGCCAGCTGTGGAGATAAAGAAGATAATTTAACCTAACAAGACATTCACAGAACCGAGATTTATCTGAGGATACACATACATGGGACTCACCTGTTCTAGACAGAACACATGTTCTCTTGCACTCATCCTCTGTCTCGTAGCGGTTAGCATTCCCGTCACAGCCTCCAAACCAGAACTGTGCACAGGCATTGGCCTGTTTGTCATAGTACCACTGGATGATGTAATCTCTACACGGGCCTTGGTCCAAACTCAGTTTGCAGCGGGGATCCAGAGGAGCCAAAACTGACAGAGAAGGAGAGACACAGCTTTCAAAGTAAAAGTCCCAACAGGGTTGATCTTTCGGTTGTTGTTATGTCTGTCATGGCTATTAGGTTTTGGTGGGGGGTACTAACCTTTGGGCTGGACAGGAATGACAACAGGACGCAAATGACTGTGGACCGACCCTGAGGATGACCCTGAGGATGACCCTGAGGATGACCCTGAGGATGACCCTGAGGATGACCCTGAGGATGACCCTGAGGATGACCCTGAGGAGGAGGATGATGAAGAGGATGTAGAGAGCACCCCCGTGGAGGAGGTGCTTACCCTGACAGGCAGGCTGCCGACGGTCTTGTTCACCACAGCCACGGGGCCACTTCCTCTCACATGGGTCACATGGGTCCTCAAGTCGAGATCTTCACCGTCCTCTTCTCCCTCCTCAACCTGGACAGGAACAATGGCATGCACACACACACACACACACGGATATATATACACACACACACACAGACATACACACACACACACGCACACACACACACACACACACACACGGATATACATACACACACACACACACACAGACATACACACACACACAGACATACACACGGATATATATACACACACACACAGACATACACACACACACAGACATACACACGGATATATATACACACACACACACACACATGCACACACACGGATATACATACACACACACACACAGACATACACACACACACAGACATACACACAGATATATATACATACACAGGCATACACAGACATACACACACACAGACACACACACAGATATATATACATACACAGGCATACACAGACATACACACACACACACACCCATTTAATGAAACAACGCCCCCAATTCTTGTCTGAACTCCCACGTTTTCCTCCAACACGACTTTGATTGACAGTAGTTTCACAAATTAAGATAAGGAGAAAGGCCTGCCTTGCTGAAGGCGATTGTCTGGAGCAGGATTGCTGGAAGATAATTGTCTGGAAAGTAGCTGCACGCTCCATAAATGTTACATTTGCATTCCACAGAACTGAGCTGTGTTGGTAATTTCTCATTATCTTACGCAACATGTTGATATGGGACAAAACCTTTCATTCTTTACTGAAATAATCCTACCTATTGTACCGTTACCACATTCTACACCGAAATCAAGAATGTATAGAATGATATTCCATGTATGTCATCATGATGCAGGCTCTGACGAGACAGGGGAAGAGGTTAGATGTGTGTTCCTGATGGTAGACGTGCACCTTAACCCTTGTGTTATCTTCGGGTCATTCTGACCCATCAGTCATTGTGACCCACCGTCGTATTGCGACAACTTTACCGCATACCAAAACAAAGTGAATCATTTTCTTTTAACCGTTGGGCTGTCTCAGACCCCCCACATTGCGATGGTTAAAAGAAAATTATTTTTATTTGTTTTTGTATTGGGTAAAATTGGGTAAACACAACGATGGTTCGTTATGAACCTTTGGGTCATGTGACCCGAAGGCAGCACAAGGGTTAACAGCATAACACAGACCTTGGCTGGGAGTGGACCAGCATTGATGGGCAGGGCGAAGTTATCTCCTCGCCCACGTACGTGGCTCTGGGTGTTGGTGCGTCTCTGGACCTCCTCCTGGTAGTTGTCATAGCCGCTGTTGCCGTAGCCATTGTTGCCACGTCCACTGATTCCATAGCCGTTATTCCCAAAGCCGTTGTAATGGCCGTTGCCATGGCCGTTGCCGTGGCTGTCCCCTGTGTGTCCATGGTTTCCATTTCCGTAACTGTTTCCGTTGGTGATGCGGTTGTACACAAGGGCACCATTTTCATCCTCACAGAATTGGCTCACAAGTTTTGACTCCAAGGCTAAAGAAGTAAAAAAAAAAAAAGAGATATTACAATAAAACTTAATTATATTACAGAATATTTTCAAACCTGAATGAGAACTCTTGACTTGAGCACCTGTGGGTGACCCTCTTCTAATGTGTTTAGGTTAAAATTCAGTGTCTGCATTTGCCTCTACCCACAGCTGTGAAGCATGGTGACGTATAGGGTCGTGGACATCACCTGGGAGGGTGTTGAAGTCATCAATGAGGAACATGTGTTCACTGTCGGGATCCGAGGCGATGAGGTTCAGCTCCCTCAGGAACTCAGCCTGGGTGATGTCAGAGCTGTTGACGATGCCCAGAGCGTACATCTCGATGTTGGCGGCGTGCGCCTCCCGCACGGCGATGTCTAACTTCACAGACTCCCGCTTGTCCGTCTGTCCGTCGGTGATGACGATGGCCACCTTGCTGACCCCCGTCCTGGCGCTGAAGAAGGCCTCCTGGGTGGCCTTCCTGATGGCCGTCCCTGTGTAGGTGCCCTCGCCCATGTAAGGCATCTTCCGGATGGCCTGCTTGACGTCTTGTTTGGTCATGTAGCGGGCCAGGTTGAACTCCAGGTGGACGTCCAGGCTGTAGAGGACCAGGCCTATCCTGGTGGCGTTGCGGCCCACTGTGGTGCGGTCCACCAGCGCCGTGACAAAGTCCTTGATGATTTCAAAGTTTTCTGGACCGACGCTCTCTGAGCTGTCGATGACAAACACCAGCTCCATTGGCCTCTCCTTGCATTTGATTCCACATCCTGTAAACAGAGCAGAACTGCTTAGTCATTCTAACATTACAACGTTTTAGACTTTGTTATTCATAATATTGTTAGGTTAGGTTTGATCATACCACAGATTTCCTTGATAAGTTTAATAATATCTTCTCTCTGAAAAAAATTGAAGTGGGAGATAAAACACTTGATATTTCGACTCATTTACATCCAAATATTAATCGGATGTTTACGTTTCTTAACTTACTGTTAGACCTGCTTCCCCCTTTACTCCTGGTCGGCCCTGAACAGTCAGAAAGGATCCATGTTATTGTTTCATGCAATAACTGGTCAAACCCGACAGAACAGCCCTTTAAAATGACTATACAGATGGATGTTGTCCACTCACAGACTCCCCAGGCACCCCATGGTCTCCCAGGTCACCCTTGATTCCCTTCAAACCCCTCTCGCCCTGCACGCCCCGGTCGCCCTACAGGGAAGTGGAGAACACTGGCTGTCAGAAAGGTCACAGGTCACTCATCTACATTTTCAATACTTTCTCTGTATTCTTTTGTCCAAAGCGATGTACAAATAGAAAGTACAGCGGAAGATCAAGGATTGGTTGGTCACCATGGTGCCCCCCTGTCTTACCTTAGCACCTGGGAGCCCCTCTCCTGCTGGCCCCCTCGGCCCCGTCACACCCTGGGACCCCTGGTCACCCTGCAACACAAACCACCCACGCATCATCATGTGTTGTACATAGGGTGAACATGAGTCCACAATTGTCCACCTCAGTCACTTTCAAAATGTAATTTCTCTCTGTAATCAGACTGTTATTCATGGAATGGTCTGTGTCGTACACACACCTTTGGCCCTTGCAGACCTTCTCCTTGGGGTCCGGCTGGGCCTGAGGGCCCCGGCCTTCCAATGTTACCCTGGAAACCAAGGATGCTAGAGTTATCAGAAGGCGACAGACACCATAGGACGAGACAGGTTCGACAGGCTAACAGACTCTGTCTGGGGAAGATGGAATCTTAAATGCCTGTCACAGATCAACTTGATATGCATGTCACTAATTACGCCCCTCTATGACCTTTGAACCACTAATCACGGTCCATCTCTGCCAATCTCTGTCTAATATCTGTCCTATGTCAGAGATGTCAACATAGCTCAGGGTTAAGAGCTGTTAATACTTGTTTCATGGTGTGCAGATGAGTCATGAATATCAAACACTGCATCATGTTCTTACCGGAGGCCCTTGCACGCCCTCTCCTGTTGGGCCGGGCAAACCTGGCAACCCTCTGAACCCAACGTCTCCCTTTGGCCCTGGAATACCAACCCCCTCTGGTCCCGGCTCCCCTGTCAGCCCAGGCAGGCCTGGCGGGCCCTGGCAACAGCAAACCCAAACCAGTCAACAACATAAGAAGAGATGTGATGCAAACAGTAGATGGCAGAGATGTGATGGGTTACTGTGAATGGGAGGCATTGGGAATGAATGGATGACGTATGATTGGTTCGTGGGGGGGGGCTCATTGGAGCACTCACCACAGGACCAGGGTACCCTTCTCCTTTAGGCCCAAATGGACCTGAAGATCCTGGGTTACCGCGATCCCCCTGGGGAAAACAGAAGACATGTATCTTATGTACCATATGGTCACCTAGTACATGCTTACTGTCTATACGGTTCTTATGTAAGGTAATGTATTCATTTAGCAGACGCTTTCATCCAAAGTGACGCACGGCTTCTGTGTGACGTTTGAGCACTTACCTTTGGACCAGGAAGTCCGTAGCCTGTTTCCCCAACTGGTCCGGAAGGCCCTGGAGGACCCAGGTCTCCCTGAGACAAACAAGACGTGGAAACCACAACGACATTCATGAGACGGGATCTCACAATGCATCTCAATGTGACAGAGTTCCTATCTACAGACCAGCAGGCCTTCCTATCAGGACCTGCTGTGAAAGACAAGGCGATGACATGTATATTTGTTACCTTGGCGCCTGCCAGTGCCCGTCCTGGCAGTCCTGGCATGCCCAGGCGTCCGGGTGTACCAGGCTCTCCCTGGAGGTGAAGAGTTAGCGAGACGTTCACTGCCACTCTCCCTTTTAAAACACCCCCTTTATCCAAACACATGCTGAAACTTCCAACATCCTGCCTGCAGAGGAATGTGGGCCTCTGTTTCAACTGTCTTAAACTTGCTGGTTGACCTGAGATGTTAAGATAACAGTGTAATCCATAGTGGCACAGTGAGGAGCTGCTTCTGTGATGTGTGTGTGTTATGGACACGTACATAAACAATGGGGGAATATTCATTCACTGGAGATCAAACATGTTACTCTCACCTTTGGCCCCGAAGGTCCGTTGATGCCAGGGGGTCCATGTAACCCACGGATACCCCTCTGACCCTGGTCTCCCTGTGTGCGGTAGCAAAGCGGCTTACAGTCAGTCAACTGCTTACAGTGCCTAAGCTGTGTCTGTCTGTGACAGCGACTGAGGGGCTGGGACATATACCTTCTCTCCTTGGGTGCCCACCCCTGCAGCTCCCTCACTACCTCTCAGGCCAGGGAAACCAAGCTCACCCTGAGAGAGAGAGAGAGAGAGAGAGAGACAGAGAGACAGAGAGACAGAGAGAGAGACAAAGAGAGAGAGAGAGAGAGAGAGAGAGAGAGAGAGAGAGAGAGAGAGAGAGAGAGAGAGAGAGAGAGAGAGAGAGAGAGAGAGAGAGAGAGAGAGAGAGAGAGAGAGAGAGAGATGAAGGATCAATAGAGACAGAGAATAAGGAGTGAAGAGAGGGTGCTGGTAGAGAATTGTGTGGCTTACTGTGTATCAAAACTAATGCCTAATGACGGGGATAAGATACCTTCTGTCCTGGGGCCCCATCCTCGCCTGGAAGACCTGGCAGGCCAGACAGCCCAGAGGACCCAGGCTCACCCTGAAAGACAAGCACATGTACTCATCCAGGAGCAGAGTCCAGAGAGAAGGACAGGACGCCTGGTGAAGACTGGTGGTGAAGCAGCTGAATCTTACCTTGGCCCCTGGTTCACCAAAGCCTCTCTCACCTGGAGACCCCAGTTCTCCTGGTAATCCTTGATCCCCCTAGAAGAAGAAAAAACCTGCTTAATCCCATAACTAATACCACAAACATGTCCATGTCTGATGATGTCTCACATTTTAATAAAGCATTGGAAATACAACTACAGTAAAGTCACTGGAGGACTGGTGAATTTGCTTAGCATGGCACCAACCTTGGGTCCAGCGAAACCCTCCCCCTGTGAGCCTCTGACTCCTGGGGGACCCCTCGGCCCCTCCACTCCCTGAGGAACACATCACAAGTCAGACAGAGAGAGGGATGGAAAGAGAAAAAGAGAGATAAATATATATATCAAGAGTTTGTGTCTGTGAGATTCTTGTTGAGATGAGGTTACCACGTCACCCCCTCACCTTCTCTCCCTGGATACCTGCTCCTGTAAGCCCCGTCGGGCCTGGAAACCCAGGGAGGCCAAACTCACCCTGGAGGGTCAACACAGACACAGTCAGAACTGTCTGACATCACCCAACCGCAAATATCACTGTCTACTCGGTCATGAGGTCGAGCTACCATACGGCAGGAAATCAATACTTGTATTTGTCTACACGTCAGATGGCTGAGTGGTTAGGGAAGCGGGCTAGTAATCAAAAGGTTGCCAGTTCGATTCCCGGCTATGCCAACCAAATGACGTTGTGTCCTTGGGCAAGGCAATTCAACCTACTTGCCTCGGGGGGAATGTCCCTGTACTTACTGTAAGTCGCTCTGGATAAGAGCGTCTGCTAAATGACTAAATGTAAATGTACACGTCCAACAGGTAGACATAGTGCAAACATCCTGCCACCTCAAAAGTTTCCCACAGTAGCCAGACCTTTAGTCCCCACCCAGAGGCCCCTCCCCCTCACCAACACTCCAAGGAGGCGCCTGTAAATAATTGCGACCTAAAAGGACTTTCTAGCTTCTTTATGAACTTCATTATCTCCTTTGTCGGGCCAACATGGGGAGCTTGTATGGATGGCATTCACTATCTGACGTATTTACAGCCCACCTTCTCTCCTTTGATTCCTGCACCCGTCTGTCCTCTTGGCCCCCTGGGCCCGTCCAGCCCCCGGTCTCCCTGGGGAACAAAGACAGGTCACATGGCTGCCTCACAGACCCTTCCCATTGGTTCACACACACAGCCCAAAGCCCTTATTGTTCTCCGTCAGCAGGGTGGAGAGAGTGAACATAGCCAGGAGAGAGTCAGTTAGCACCTGTTTTCTGAGACTGATTGGAGGCAATCCTAAATGTGTGAGGGGAATCAGTCTTTTACACAACTGACAGTCAAGTTTGAATCTGTTTACACAGCCTCTCAAAAGTGGGATGCTGGTGAATTTAGGCATGTTCATAGCCTCAGCAACAATGATGAAATGCAGACACACAGACAGGAACATATTAATTGTGGGGGATGACCCCTGCTATAGAAGTGCCTTGACCCTTTGTGGGACGGCAGGGGGACTTCCCAGGAGGCAGTGGGTCGAGCTGTGTTCTGACACATGTTTAGCTGCCTCGGGACACTTTCGATGCTACGCTCTTTTTCCAGGACCTGCTTTTTCCTAGATGTAATTGCATCGAGATTTCTATAGGAAATAACCACAACAACCTAAATATTATACAACTGGGTTTCATTATTAGATTTCCTTACAGGTTCTGACTTGAATTAGACAGAAATAGAGAGGATGAAATAAAGCATAAAGAAAATATTTGTAAATTGTTCTAGTTTACTCAATTAACTTTTATGATAATTCTCATGTCTCAACATGTAATGATAATTACATAACTGCAGGTTTCCCAAAGAACCATCTGTCATCGAAAATAAAAGGTGTATTTTAACAGTGTGCATAGAGCATTTGTTTTTGACATCATGCTCAAATCCACTGTAAATCCCAGCCGTTTACCTCTATGTGTCAGGCTTGCATAGACCACAATACAAATATTTTAAGTCTCTTCACAAGTTGCAACATGGAGAAACAGGGTTGTTTTAACAGACCCAACGCACGCACATCTGAATGAATTGTGACACTCAAGTGAGCACTTGAGCTGTGGGTAGATGTGTTGGAGCACAGCAGGTCTGGTTTGGACAGATGCAGCCCATGTGTCCAAGAGTGACCAACTTCTAAATCAGCCCAATTCACGGCTTCCTCTCCTAATATCTAGAGACTCCACAAAGTCTCTTTCATGTGACAGCAATGTCAGGCCAGCCAGCAATGCTTGCTTTCAATGTCAACTATGTTCAGATCAAGAGAACAGCTCAAGTTCTCGTAAAGCTCAAGTAGATTGAAACCTGACAGTCTAAGGGCCGTCGCTGAGCTCTCAGGTACTATGCTCAGGGCTGACGGACTGACCTATTTGTTTGCATATTTAGCTTTAAATATTTGACCTGATTCTAGAAAAAGATAGCGAGCGTAAATAATACAATGCACTGAATGTAGGTAGATAATGAATGGGGGAACGTTTTGTAAACAGACCATGTAGCTCTACTATATTGGTTCTTTATCATTATAATACAATTGTAATCATACCTTTGGCCCAGGGAACCCCTCGCCCAGCGGCCCTTTCTCTCCTTGAACACCCTGTGGCCCTTGAGGCCCCTGTAAATGACACCAGACAGTATTAGCATTTCACTTTCAATGAGCTCAGACCGCTCTCCCTTTGCAGCTTGCATCCTGGCTCGTGTGTCCTCTCTGTGCTCATCTCTCACACACTCAAAGAGTCCCAACGTGACCGTCTTACTGTTGGGCCAGGTAACATGCTGCAGTGTACATGTGTGTGTTTGGTTCACTCACTGGCAGGCCTGGTTCCCCCATGCCAGGGGGTCCCGGGGGCCCATGTCTGCCTGGGAACCCCACATCCCCCTGCGGGTGACAAACACAGTCAGACAGGAGCACGTTCAGCTTCACTGACACCAGCAGTAATGCACTTTCAACCCACAGAATTTTTTTGGTTTCAAATTTGAAAACGTTTCAAGTAAATGTGGTCATTTACCTTATGTCCAGGAAGTCCAGTACCCGTTTCTCCTTGAATTCCCGGCGGGCCGGCTGGCCCACGCTCACCCTGTCATCAGAACCACAAGATGATTAACACTGAGGCAGCATCCGCACAGCCAGATGATTAACACTGAACAGAACTGTAGAACTACAGAACTACAGAACTACAGAACTGCAGAACTATAGAACTACAGAACTACGGAACTGCAGAACTACAGAACTACAGAACTGCAGAACTACAGAACTACAGAACTACAGAACTGTAGAACTACAGAACTGCAGAACTGCAGAACTACAGAGCAACAGAACTGCAGAACTGCAGAACTACAGAACTGCAGAACTACAGAACTACAGAACTGCAGAACTACAGAGCTGATGGACGGGACGTCAGAGATCTGATTAAATCTTGGCTTCAGGTCACACCAGTGTTTTTGTATCAGATTGTTTCGCGAAGCTATGTTCACCACTCTTTAATATCCATCTTTGATCTGTTTGAATAAAAGATAGTGTAAAATGATGGTGGCCTCATAAATGTCAACATCAGCCAACATCAATTGAAAGTAAAGTGTAGCCTCTAAACCTAACAAAGAGAGGCCCTCTTATTAAAAACCAAAAATCTGAAGGTATGTAATTATTCAAACATATATGCTGTAAATCATTTAGCCATTGTATGGACTGTTGTAGATAGATTGGTGGGCTAAATAGCTGGTCTCTAACAAGTCAAGGCAAATCTTAAAGCCAGACATTGTCTACTGGGAATGTCTTCAAGCTTGTGCAAAAAAACACTAGACTCTCTACAAAACAATTGAGAGCTGGAGTTATGTGGCTGCAGGCTATGCTTCACAGCAGAGTGTACAGTAATCCTGACATTTACTCAGGAGGAAACTCATTTAGATAGAAATTAGTTTCAGAAAGAGGGGCAATTTAATTACTCAACATGTTTTTGCAAAGCTACCTGAAGGCCAAACAGTTTTCATTCCAAACTTTCACACTAACCAAATATCCCCACTTGACCTACACAATGTGCTCAATACCTCACATTCCTACCCAAAGGTATGTTCACAGGACCAATAAGCATCAAGTCCATTTCGGTTGGATTATGTGCAGTTCTATGGGCACGTGTGAACCCCTCACTGACATTGCTTGTAAAAAGGGCTCTAAAAATAACATCTGATTTGATTGTAGACCTACTGCAACAGCAGGAGCAGAACATCAGCTCCCAGCTCTCTCTTTATTCAGAAACTTTCTCCAAATTCCCTTTTCCTTCCTTTCTTATTTGTCACCAAACATTCCTTCTGTTTCAGGAGACCACCATCACTTTTGTTCCTTCTCTCCGAAAAGTACACCTGCATGTCCTCACAGG
>NC_085020.1:22398002-22420502 GCF_963692335.1 Osmerus eperlanus
GCAACATCTAAATGGGAGATCCAGAAATGTAAGCGTAAATCAAGATAGACAGATATACATAAAGAACAAATGCCCCAGGATATCTACACCTTGGGAACATCGTAGATAGGATAAGACTTCCTAACACAAGATCCATATCCAAAGTTCCTGTGCAAGTCAACTGTGGTTTTCTTTAAAGAACACTCAAATCCCAATGTTTGACGATGTAAGAAGCCTCTTTTCTTCAACAGGACAGATTGAAGGGGTTTCCTACCTTGTCCGTCATGTTTTTTCTCATTATTTGCAGCCAGCAGATTTCCCCTTGTTTTCTTGTTTAACTTTCTCTCCTCATAGTAATCCTGAGCCAAAACGCTGGTTAAGCCTGTGACCAACAGGAGCAGGGTCACGGAAGGGGACACCATTGTCCCTCTTGTTGAGAAAAAACTAGTAAAAGAGTATTGTGAGAAAACACAACGAATGAATTAATACATGGAAATGGTAAAACTGATGTATGTGCATGGTGTTCATTCAACTTCTCATTAATGTGAACCAAAACTGTTATTATTTCCGATTTACAACAATATTCATTTTATGGTAGGAAATAAGTTATTTGTGTAAATGTATCACAATCTGCAGACCAAAAAAAAAAAAAGACAAAAAACGGTTGACAATAAAGTAAGAGAATAGGAAATCTCCAAACTGATTACCTGAATGAGGTCCCAGTTCAACACTTTAGTGTGTCCAGTAACCTGTAATCCTAGTATCCCCCTGATCGCAGGCTCCTGAGGTTAGGGTGTTGAGAGAACAGTAGCGATGGATTGTTCCAGTTATCTCCCTGAGTGTGTAGTAGCAGCCATCCTGAGGCACAGTGTGTCTGGCCCAGCCTCTCCCTCCTCCTTTATAAGCAAGGACAACCTGCCACAGCCCCACTACTCTCCCGTCAAGACTCCTGTTATCCCCCAGAGGCAGTTAAGGGAGAGGCAGAGAGGCAGTTAAGGGACAGGCAGAGAGGCAGTTAAGGGAGAGGCAGAGAGGCAGTTAAGGGAGAGGCAGAGAGGCAGTTAAGGGAGAGGCAGAGAGGCAGTTAAGGGACAGGCAGAGAGGCAGTTAAGGGACAGGCAGAGAGGCAGTTAAGGGACAGGCAGAGAGGCAGTTAAGGGACAGGCAGAGAGGCAGTTAAGGGACAGGCAGAGAGGCAGTTAAGGGACAGGCAGAGAGGCAGTTAAGGGACAGGCAGAGAGGCAGTTAAGGGACAGGCAGAGAGGCAGTTAAGGGAGAGGCAGAGAGGCAGTTAAGGGACAGGCAGAGAGGCAGTTAAGGGACAGGCAGAGAGGCAGTTAAGGGACAGGCAGAGAGGCAGTTAAGGGACAGGCAGAGAGGCAGTTAAGGGACAGGCAGAGAGGCAGTTAAGGGACAGGCAGAGAGGCAGTTAAGGGACAGGCAGAGAGGCAGTTAAGGGAGAGGCAGAGAGGCAGTTAAGGGACAGGCAGAGAGGCAGTTAAGGGAGAGGCAGAGAGGCAGTTAAGGGAGAGGCAGAGAGGCAGTTAAGGGAGAGGCAGAGAGGCAGTTAAGGGACAGGCAGAGAGGCAGTTAAGGGAGAGGCAGAGAGGCAGTTAAGGGACAGGCAGAGAGGCAGTTAAGGGAGAGGCAGAGAGGCAGTTAAGGGACAGGCAGAGAGGCAGTTAAGGGACAGGCAGAGAGGCAGTTAAGGGACAGGCAGAGAGGCAGTTAAGGGACAGGCAGAGAGGCAGTTAAGGGACAGGCAGAGAGGCAGTTAAGGGACAGGCAGAGAGGCAGTTAAGGGACAGGCAGAGAGGCGGTTAAGGGACAGGCAGAGAGGCGGTTTCCTCCTGTTGGGCGGTTGGAGATCACACCACAAAAGTCCTCCAAAGTTTGCGATATTTTGATCCAACTGGATGAAGTAATGTTTTCTTGGCAGGGATTTAGCATTGATTTACAGAAGTCTCTCATCACATTAAACGTATACTTTTTCTTCATTCTACAAGTCTGATATTACCACTTGCTGTGTTTACCATATGCGTACAATAGGGAGAAGATACTCACATACCACAGGGCGCAACTGTGGTTGTCATGTGTTCAAATGTCAGTGCATGAACCTCATCTGGTAATCCTCATTGTGTAGGGAGAAAGCCCTTGTCCAGCGGCCATTAAAAGGGTTAATGATCCTGCCTAAAACAGTCGTCACTTGAAATGCACAGTCATTGTGGCTTGTAATTATTTGTATTGAAGATTTATGGATGTTCCTTATCTTCGTTCATCTATAATTTACAGGCCCTTTGGTGCCCCCATTTTCTCATGGTTATGTAGTGTCAGTTCATGTTGATCAAGTGTAAGGCTTTTCCATTGATTGCAAAAGTTTGTGTGATAACCAAAACACAAATAATATGTGTGATAACCACTGGTGAACAATGTACTAAATCCACAAGAAATTGAGAAGCACTGATATAGAGCCGGAGAGAAAATCCTGCAATGTCCCTGCCAGATTGTTTAACGTTCGTTGTTGCTGTCAGGTGGCATTTAAGGGAGACACCTAGGGGAAGGTTATTGTCATGTTGTCCTCTCTCTCTCTCTTTCTCTCTCTCTCTCTCTCTCTCTCTCTCTCTCTCTCTCTCTCTCTCTCTCTCTCTCTCTCTCTCTCAATGGAGTACACCATGAAAATACCTCTTTGGATTTTAGTCAGGGAGTATAGTGACATTTTTCATGTTTGGTCAATTAAACTTAAAGGCAGTTTACGTGGACTCTCCATTCATTACTACTCTACAATCCTTACTTCTATAAATGAAGGAAATAGCTGTAGATATCTGCACCCTGGAGCTGCAGTATGGAATCACTCAGGGACACCAGTACTTGAGAGTGAATTCATTTAATTGTGCAATTTTCTTCCCTAGACCATGAAAGTAGGTTGGGTTAAGATCATTGTGGATGTGTGAGGAAAAACGTGGGGTTGGAATAGAGAAATTCAGATGGTTATACGAAGCTGTAACCATCATAGAAATATAGCTGAACGTATGTGGTGCTTCACATTCTGGACTTTTAACCATTTGACCATAAGTTGTCGAGCCTGTGACCTGTGACCTTAGCTCTGTAAGGTGTGTTAAGGGCGGGGGGGAGGTCTTGTATGGACTAGTTGAGGGATCATGCAGGTTCCTGCCAGCTGTGTTCGGGATGGGGGCCCTTTATGCTGCAAACCCGGAGGCTGAGAGGAATCAGAGAAGAGCCGCTGACATGTAAGAATGTAGCACTGAATAATGGTTTGGCAGACGTTTGCACCAAACACCTTTCTCCTTCACTCTGAGAGGTGACAGCTTTTACTATCACGAAATATGTGCCTGGAAAAGTCCACCGCAGTAGTGATATTTGTGGTGATTGTTTCAAATTCCGTGTTGTTTCTGCATTATTCAAAGAAAGATCACAAAAAGATCTCCCCGTAGGTGCTGTCTGTGACCTTTTTGACACGCACTGATGATTTCGTTGGTCGTGGATAAACAGCACTTAGAGGACCTTTTCTTTCTTTTAAGAACACATGGAAAGTCAAGCTGCGGCCCACATTGCAAGCTGTTCAAACAAAGAACCGATTTTTTTATGTAAATTATTGTCCTAAGGTTATTGTGTTTTGGATACTACAGGTAAAAACCCAGATTTTTGTCCAGTTTGTCAATTTGGATATTTTTTGATATTTTGGTTCTATAACCAGTAAAGTTTCATAACATGCCACAATTATTGCCAAAAATACTTAAAAAAAAAAAGATTTTATACAACCTTCGCCAAGTAAACAAAACCTTAAATCATGGTCTGTTACCATCTTTTATTGTGATTTGTCTCAGCAAGTTAAGAAATAACTTAAAGGAATTGTATATTGTTGGAAAGCTAGCCATATGCTTCTCTCAAGCATATGGCTAGCCAAATCATATATTGCTATTAACTTTTTTGTCATGGCAGTGAAGGGGGGGACACAGAGCGATAGAGAGAACCCGTTCTAACACTTCAAAATGTTTAACAGCGATTTTCTCAAAATGACATCTAGCACACGTCAAGCTAGACAACTCTTGGCTCATAATAGGTAAACACACAATGTTACATACTGCTTTGTACTTGGAATATCTAGAAATGTTCAGAGGGCATTCTGATAGAAGAACAGGATTTTTTTTTTTTCACCTGTAGTACCTCCCCTTAAAAAATAAAAAGATGATTCTTGCATTCAGTATCTGTGGCCAGTGAGCTTTTTGCTTGGTAAATTGCTTCGATTTATTGCAGTGTGAAAAACAACATACAGTATGTGACACTGTGAGGTTTGCTGAAAGACATGCTGTTTAAGTACTCATCCAGGTGTGTTTAAAAAAAGAAAGTGTCTAACAGGATGGCATTATGCAGCAAAACCTCCAATTATTTAGTCTGAGGCCTGTTATCCTATCTCTCAAAAATGTTAAAGAAAGGTTTTTCCAGCACACTGCCATTATCAGTTACAGGACGGTGACTTATTCAGCCTGTATTATTAGGGTTATTGGTGTTGGTTGTATTATTCTTACCAATAAACATTTACAGAACATCTATACCATATATATATATATATATATCTTCCATTAAAATACGATCTAAATATATTTATTTCGGTTGCTTGACATTACCTTAACTTGCCAGTTGTTATTTTACTTTCTAATTTGAAATAACAGTGGAGCGCTCTCTAGTGGAGCAACAATCTCTGATCTTCAAACATAGACACATCATGGACAACATTGTTGAAGATGAACACTACAGTTGCAGAAAATTCTTCAGATATGTTTTGTCTTGATTCACCCTCTACAACATCCGGAAGATCAGGAGATACCTGTCTAGCACCCAGCTGCTAGTCCAAGCACTTGTCCTCTCCAAGTTGGACTACTGCAACTCGCTGCTCGCCGGTCTCCCAGCATGCGCAACCCGCCCTCTCCAGAGGATTCAGAACGCAGCAGCCCGCCTGGTCTTCAATCTTCCACCTTCAAGAAAAGGCTCAAGACGCACTTGTTCCGGGAGTACAACGGCACTTAGGGATGATTTGGTGGGCCTGATGTTAGTTTCTTCCAGGATCACAATGACTCTTACTTAGAGACTTGTTGCTCTTGTTGGTTAGTTGTAACTGATTTAACTTCTTGTACTCGCTGTGAATTATAATTTTGTTGCTTGCTTTTTCTACAGGTACACTCTTGCACTTTTTGAGGTTCATGTTGTTTAATTGTAACTTGTTTAACTAAATGCTCTTATGGTTCTTCCCATTGGCACTTGCTTTTCACAATTTATGCTTCATGTTTTGGCTACCCGCAATGTTTTGGGGCTATCTCGTTGTTATGATCAGTGACCTATGCACTTTTGTAAAGCTCTCTCTTGGAAGTCGCTTTGGATAAAAGCGTCTGCTAAATGAATAAATGTAAATGTACTGGCTACCAGTGATTGTTTGACACCTATAACCAATTGACCTGCACAAAGAACAGCAGACCCTTCCTTTCTTAGGACTACCAATCCCGACAGGGTATCATTGCTATCTTGGGAATGGATGAACTGTCTGGGGACGACAAGCTGATAGTAGCATGTGGTCTCATGATGCAGTGCTTCTTCTGGCGGACTCTCCTGGTGGCTGAAGTGTTCACAGGCTGGGCCAGCGGGGTACTCTGAAGGAGACCAGCGCAGCGTTCCAGTGTCCTTGGATGTGGGTAAATTGGTGTACGAAATAGTTTTTTTTACTTCAACTTATTTGCCTGTAAATAAATGTACTAAACTTAACTTACTGTAAATCATTTGAATTTAATAAAATGCAAAACATGTTGTTAGAATCTTTCGTTTTCTTTCGTTTTCCAAATGCATTACCAGCTTTGCACTGGTTTCATTTTATTTAGCTGTTTTATATTGAAATGAACTGGTACTGTTTTAAGGAGGTATCAATCTTCAGCCGATGATGTGACGCAGCTTGGCATTCAAGTCTTTTTCCTTAGTAAGCATGTCGTTGCTGTGCTCTTTAAAGGCTTCAAAATCCTACAAAAACAAGGGTATACAGCACTGAGCATGTTTCCTCTGTAGTGACATGGTATGAAATAAGTCAATTTCTCCACACTTGAACCAACCTTTCTGAGCTGGTTACACGTTTGAACAGACTGATCCAGTCGGTGCTGGAGAGCCTTCACTTTGAGATTTGCTGTCACGGAAGCTGCCTCCCTTTCAAACCTTGATGGGAGAGAGTTTGACCTTAGAAATGTACGTCCCAATACCTTTTTTACCTCCACTGTTAGTGTTTGTGCTAACCGCTTCTCTGCTGCCACCCTGCCGCTCTCCTCCTCCTTCCTCCTAGCCTCCACCAGCAGGACCTCTTCCTGTTTGTCCTGCAAGGAAATCAATTGAACAAAATGTTGAACTTCACAGTATCTGTTAGTGGTAGTTATTCTGGAGCTTTCTCGATAATATTACCTGTATCTGTTAGTGGTAGTTATTCTGGAGCTTTCTCGATAATATTACCTGTATCTGTTAGTGGTAGTTATTCTGGAGCTTTCTCGATAATATTACCTGTATCTGTTAGTGGTAGTTATTCTGGAGCTTTCTCGATAATATTACCTGTATCTGTTAGTGGTAGTTATTCTAGAGCGTTGTGGATAATATTACCTGTATCGGTAACACTTTATAATAAGTCAACGCTTTTTGGCATTTACAAAGTGTTAACTAATAGTTAGTTAATCCTTTATAAAACATTTTGAAACATTAACAATACATTATTAAATAGTTAATAAGCTTATTATTAAACACTATGTTGATCATTATTAAACACTGTTAAAAATTATGCATTTTATTTATAATACAATTCATAAGGTGTTTGATAACTGCATTATCATACTTTATACACAGCTTGTTAATATAGTTGCAAACCAGTAGTTTAAAAGGTGTTAATGGTACATGAGCTGGTATAGAAAGCATTAGCAAATGGTGAACAAACCATTTACATTACCTTTATAAAGCATGAGTAAATAACTAATAACATATTTACTTATGTCTTTAATTAATGTATGCCAAGTCGAATACAGGATGTACACTATGCTTTGCTGATATCTTAACAACTATTTTATAAAGACTTACTAATGATGCAACTTCTGATTAGTAATGCAAGTTATAAAGCATTTACTAACTGTTAGTTAAGGCTTTTGCGTGACCTAATCTAAAGTGTGAACTATTTATGCCTTATTAAGCATTTATAGAAAGACTATAGGCCTATAGATGTTGTGTTTTTGTTTTTTTAGAAGAAATAGCTGTTAATTTATTTACCTGGGTAATAAAATAGTATTTTATTTCCATTAAGAAGCAATACAGTAGAATTGGTATAAAAGTTGGTTACCCGAAGCTGTATTTTATTTTCCAAAAATGGCTGTAATAAACTTCAAATGTTTAGCTACTCCTCGACAGGTCTGCAAACGCCTTTGAAAGCAGAGATTTGTTAAAACGTTTGTTAACCGAGATCGTAGGTCGAGGTTAACAAACAAATCGTTTTAACAAATTTAGGCGACAAAGCGTTTGCTGACCTGTCGAAGAGTAAACATTTGGTTTCTTATATACTACAACAATTCGTGGGAAGATCCCAAATCAAACACGGCAAATCTGGAGCAGACGCCATCTTGTCAGAGCAATCAGCTGCACTTGTACTGGTGACGTCACTACATCTCCAAGGCAACATATCAACAACTCTTTTGAGAACGTCTTCTGAACCAATAAGAACAGCATATTGGTTCAATTGCAACAACAGTACGAGCGTTCTGATTGGCTAATGGGTAGTCATGCCAGCCGCGTATATCTATGCGCGTATTGACCTCATCTGCGGTCTGATACGTATTCTTATTGCCCTCCGCTGATGTCATCTTCAAAATGAGCGAGATCGAGGAGTTTTACTATCCAGATGACAATGAAGACATCAACAGCGACGAGTAAATTCTTAACTTTCTAAAAGAGCAGAAAAGTGTGAACACAGAGAGATAAACGACAAGCGCTAGGCAGATTGCTAGGTTTGGTTGCTCAGATTTCAGATTGGTTGCTAGGTGCTAACACCTGAAACACACCGTGAGAAGACGAGTAGAGCTGAACAAAACTACATGTTTTAAATGAAAAGAGCTAAAAATGCCATATAATAAACAACTTACTAACCTCGACCGTTCAGTCATGCCGGGAAATATCAAACTGAGGTTTTAACGTATCGACCGCTGTCACTCTCGGCTAGTAGAGCTAAGTAGTTAGTAAGACACATGCCTGTCATTACTTCAATAAAATAGTAATTTTGTGTTTCACATTGTGTTGTGTCTGTTTCCTTTTGAGAAACGTATGTTCAGCCTTTGTGAATGTGAGGTTCGGGAATGGACAATAATACCTTAATAAATAACTTATAAATGTTTAATAAGGCAGAGATAGTTCACACTTTATATTAGGTCACGCAAAAGCCTTAACTAACAGTTAGTAAATGCTTTATAACTTGCATTACTAATCACAAGTTGCATCATTAGTAAGTGTTTATAAAATAGTTGTTACATACCTTTGTGAATGTGAGGTTTGAGAATGGACAAGAATACCTTAATAAATAACACAAAAGCCTTAACTAACAGTTAGTAAATGCTTTATAACTTGCATTACTAATCACAAGTTGCATCATTAGTAAGTGTTTATAAAATAGTTGTTAAGACATCTGCTAAGTAGTAGTGTACATCATGTATTCGACTTGGCGTACATTAATTAAAGACTTAAGTTAATATGTTGTTAGTTATTTACTCATGCTTTGTAAAGGTAATGTAAATGGTTTGTTCACCATTTGCTAATGCTTTCTATACCAGCTCATGTACCATTAACAGATTATAAACTACTGGTTTGCAACTATATTAACAAGCTGTCTATAAAGTATGGTAATGCAGTTATCAAACACCTTATGAATTGTATTATGAATCAAAACCATAATGTTTAACAGTGTTTATTAATGATTAACATAGCATTTAATAATAAGCTTATTAACTATATAATAATGTATTGTTAATGTTTCAAAATGTTTTATAAAGGGTTAACTACCTATTAGTTAACACTTTGTAAATGCCAAAAAGCGTTGACTTATTATAAAGTGTTACCCCTGTATCTGTTAGTGGTAGTTATTCTGGAGCGTTGTGGATAATATTACCTGTATCTGTTAGTGGTAGTTATTCTAGAGCGTTGTGGATAATATTACCTGTATCTGTTAGTGGTAGTTATTCTAGAGCGTTGTGGATAATATTACCTGTATCTGTTAGTGGTAGTTATTCTAGAGCGTTGTGGATAATATTACCTGTATCTGTTAGTGGTAGTTATTCTAGAGCGTTGTGGATAATATTACCTGTATCTGTTAGTGGTAGAGCGTTGTGGATAATATTACCTGTATCTGTTAGTTGTAGTTATTCTAGAGCGTTGTGGATAATATTACCTGTATCTGTTAGTGGTAGTTATTCTAGAGCGTTGTGGATAATATTACCTGTATCTGTTAGTGGTAGTTATTCTAGAGCGTTGTGGATAATATCACCTGTATCTGTTAGTGGTAGTTATTCTAGAGCGTTGTGGATAATATTACCTGTATCTGCTTTCCTCTTTGTATGGATAAATTCAGTAATGTGTCCTTCTCCTTCACTAGGCTTTCTACTGTTTCTTTCATCTCCGTCTCTTTCAAAGAGTAAGTCTCTCTTGCCTTTTGAAGTTGTTGGTTTAATTCTGACGGATAAAAGCACCATCAAAGTTTATGGACATGAGTGCATTAATCTAATAACTTAAATCAAATGTTATTTGGGATATATGGGCTATATGGGAGTCAGGTGGCTGAGCGGTGAGGGAATCGGGCTAGTAATCCGAAGGTTGCCAGTTCGATTCCCGGTCATGCCAACTGACGTTGTGTCCTTGGGCAAGGCACTTCACCCTACTTGCCTCGGGGGAATGTCCCTGTACTTACTGTAAGTCGCTCTGGATAAGAGCGTCTGCTAAATGACTAAATGTAAATGTAAAATGTAAATGTTATTTGCATAGTCACTGATCTTGTCAGATTCACCTGTGCACATATCTGCCGCATCAGTTAGCTGTCTTTGCACGTCACGTAACTGGTTAGACAAAGATGTCTCCTTTGACTGATGACGTCCTGTAAGTTCCTGATGGGTTGCCTGAATGCCATCACATGTGTCCCTGTAGTGTAATCATTACTCATTAAATATGCATATTGACAGTGGAGCTAATTTAGTAGAAAACACATTGTGGTAGATATAGAACACTTAAAATTTGAATAGTCAAATGTCAAATAATCTCTGGTGTAAAAATATGTTTCCTTACTGATACTTGTTTTGAAGAATTCTGTGCTCCTCAACAAGTGTGTCCATGTCTGTTGTGAGCTTCAGAATAACTGCCTCTTTTTCTTCTAACTCTTGAGAGAAAAGTGTATTGTTCTCCTCTCGAATTTGTTCGTTTTCCTGTCTAAGTTTGGTGTTTTGTGTTTTATACTCGTCCTTAAAAATAATCATGGCTTGATGATTACTTGCCAAATCCATGAATCTTTTCTCTAAGTAGGACGACTTCTTTCTTTCACCCTCAAGCTCTGCATATACATCTGCTCTATGGGCTTCCAACTCTGAATTTATACTTTCTAGAGCCTGACATCGACATAGCATCTCGTCAGCTCGTTGTTTCAAAATACAGATTAAACTTGACTGCTCATCTATCCTGGAGCGCAGCATCCCTGCCTCACTCTTGTCATCTTTGGAAAGACACCGGAGTTTCTCCAATGCCCTGTGCACATCTTCCACGTCCTACGGAAGAGGATAAGGATGACAGATATCCTAAATTGAAACGCATTAGTCTACGTGATTGATCAATATGGTTCATACTGGTAGGCAAATGTTATACAAATGACCATCAATAGTTTATCGTTTATAACAAAAGCTTACTAGCTAGCTACTGTAGCTACAGTACAGACAGTTGATCAAATTGACTAGGAATTTTAGTATACCTGTTTAGTGTCAGTAAGCTTCGTTTTCAGATCTTTGGAACTTCTTTGAGGTGATGCCATACCGAAAGCCTAAAAAGTGACTCAAAACGGCTGTTTAGTAGCCTTCAACTCGTCCTTGTTATGTCCCACTGAGAGTGCAACAAAGTTTCAGCTGTTGCTATTGGCAACTGTTTGTAGGATTGCATGAATGCGATCTTTTTTTCGTTCCACAACAAAAACGTATAGATGAAACCCGTTTACAAGCTGCTAATACACCCAAACAATGTTGTACACGCCTATGTAATTTATATTTTTTATTCTTAAATTAGCAATAGAAAGCAACGGTGGCTCACAACGGGGTGTACTATTTAACCTGAGTCTAATCCGTCGCGTGGTGGGGCTGTCGTGCTACTATTGAGCTGTTGCTAGCCTACTTTTCAACTCATCATTTTATTCATTAGCCTGTGAGGAGCATGTGTATCATTGACATTCAGATTTCTACCTGTCTATGTGACCGATGCCTTGAATACAACTGTAAGATTTGTGGCAATTAGGTAGGCCTAGACTAATTTGCCCAAAATATTTGGATAAAAGATCAATCGTTTTACACAAAGGTTGGCCTAAGTAGGCTACAGTAGGCCTATACAAAACAATGGCTAATCTATCTCTAAAGTGCTAAACTCGAAAGATGCGTAGACTAATTCGGGGCATGGGATACTTTACTTCTCCCCTGACTGTCGTACTGAGTCTTGACTCCCGTGCAATCCCGTACCGTCACCAAGGTCACCCCGAAGCTGAATAACATTGTGTCAGAACTAAGTGCAACAAGTGGAGCTATATAAATACAAGTCACAACTCCTTAACAATTTATTTCCCAAAGTTGCTGAATGATGTAGCGTTCCAACCGTTCTATCCGGCTTACATCCCACGTTTTAAACTCACGCAACACATGATGACCAATGTTAGGTAGCCTACATGGTTCAGGGGGACAGGGGACGGACGGACATAGTTTGAATGTCTCTTTTTAAAGGGAATTTTTGTCCGAATATTCTATGGAATCTTAATTTGAATATGATAATTGTGTTCTTATAGAAATAGACACGGCCTTTATGTGTACGTTGAAGCTGCTCTGCACTTATTTTGGCCCCCATTAAGTAGGCTATATTATTGTAGCACTCAACGCGATGTCAAATCACGCGCAGATGAGACAGCCTGGGCAATGGAATGGCATTATGCAGATTCCAGGGCTGGAGGTTTAAGGGTTTTTATCCGGAGGGCCGGGCTAGGGGAGCGTCCTGTCTAGGGCTTTGTAAACGCCCCTTTTCATCAACTTGCGGGACAAGAGAGAGAGAGGCGAGCGCTGGCATCCCAGTCCCCAGAGCACCTTCATCTGCCCGGCTTCAAACGGAGCTGGACGGACCGGCCGGGACCCAGCAACAGAATGTGGAGAACACTGCCAATAAAACTTCTCCTTATATTTATTTTGTGTTTTATCCGGTGCCAGTCTCAAGGTAAGGCCAGCAGGTTTACATGTATTTATTTAATGGCCTCTAGCCAGTTTGATTCACTGTGAACCAACAAAGTTGTAGTGATTCCATCCCATTGATGGAAAGCACTTGTTGCACTTCAGAATAGAAAGTTGACTGACACAAGGAAGATACTCTTTCATACTTTCATTATTTTTGAGAATCTTTTTCTATCTATTGATTTGAATTTCCAAACAACCATCCAATTTGAAATCTAGAAATTAGATACACCAGATGGCCATTGGATACATTGTTATGGTTCAAGACACTTGTGTTCCCCTTGGTGCCTCAGTAAACTGTTGTGTGAAATTATCCCTATTTATTTAAAGCAGTTTTTTAAAAATCAAAGTCGACTGTAATGTATTTTCAAAGGTTTAGTACAAAAGCCTTCCACAGACAGATTGGAAGTTCTCCTGGAGAACTTTTGCCTGAGCTTTGCCGTTGCTAGGTAACAGGAGGAAGCATGTGACTTCCAGACAATCTGCGGACTGCAAGCTACTGGTAGAAGCCTTATTTAGGACAATGTAACAATTTGACGGGCGCGACATGTTAAATGAAACATTATTTGATACCATCTTAATAAGTACAACTCTTTGATTCAATTACTTCTGTAGGCTTTTTTAACCAGCCTATATGCTGGTTAAATTAGTGTCTTTCACGTTGGTGTAACCTCCAGAGCCTACTGCTCTAATTGTAATCTGCTTTCCTTTTGCCCAACCCTTAGTATGTAAGCTCCTTAGTGTGAATCAAGCAACTAATTACGCTGCAGCTGCTGCTGAAAGCAACCATTTCTACATAAGTAACAACAGGCGTGCGTGTAAACAACAAGGGGAAAGTCTTCACCCAGTAGTCATCTGGCCGCCTCTTCACTAGAATATTTTTACTTTCCTATCTAACCACCTCCTGAGTTGGCTGACTCGCATTCGAGGACAAAAGAAAACAATCTTAATTGATAATCTGATGCTGTATTGTGTTTGTCACTTGTTCTTACTTTAACTGGAGTGGTAGGGAGTTTCCACAGTTTTAAGCCAGGGCTTTCTTGAGTGTAATTGCTTTATTATTTAATAGCAGGTGTTCTCATTGGAGAATCAGGCCTACCTTTGATACAAGTTACTGAACTGGGATGTGTCGGCCGTTTGAGATTATAACAGAAAAAGAGACATTTGGACATTCTGCTCTGACTCGGGGCAGTTTGCATCCAGCTAAGGGACATGGTTCTTGTTGATCTCCTCAGAAATGTGAAGCAGGAATGGTTGATTTAATCCAGATTTATTCCCCCTGCGTTTGAGAGGAAATGACCAAAAGAGCCTTGATGCAGTCAGACAGGTTACTTTCTTTAATCCATTGAGCCTAATTTCCGTTGGGTCTTCTAGAGTATGGGTTCACACACATTTTTGCTTCGTCAAGGTTTTTCAAAGGTAGTGTAGTTCAACTAGCTGACTGTTTAATGTGTGACTTCAATGTCAAGTTGTCAATGTGTTGATGTGTTGCAGAGTGCCTGCGTTGGCACAAATAGCTAATGTAACACGGTTTCAGGTGATTAACGGTTAATAAGTCATACTACTAAGGTCCTGTATGGAGAACCCTTCTCATGGTTAGTTGACCATCTCTTGCTTATGTGCAATTATAGATATTCAAAACACATTTTCTGCTGACCAATTATCTGAATATTTGAAAAGAATGTGTTTTTTTACCATAATCATTAGCAAACAACAGTTTATAACAGGTTATGTTAAAACCATAGCTAGGCCTGATTGGCACACATAGTGCAATGACACACTGCGTTATACTGGCACTTTTCTGAAGACGATGATAATATATTAGGAAATGGTAGTGCATCAATTTAATCACTGTCCAACAACACATAACATCAGTGCTGTTACAGTATTGTCCTGTAATTATACAAACAATCTCCCTGTCATTTCAAAACACTGTTTTTCCTGAATACTTAGATTGAGCCTCATATATTGGGCTATGAGTTCAAGTTTGTAATGACACAAGAACACTTGTATATTGGTCCTGAAATTTCACCCGGCACCAAAACCTCTGGCCAGCACGTGCATGCTAAACCTTACACATGCTGGAGACTTTTTCCGGTGTAAATCCTTGAGCAACTCACTGTATTAGAAACAGGAACAGAAGTTAACACAGTTGGCACAAACAGAGGCCTCTAATCCTTTCCCTTCATGCAGAACCCTCCGCCTATGTTCTAGAATCCTCCGCCTATGTTCTAGAATCCTCCGCCTATGTTCTAGAACCCTCCGCCTATGTTGCAGTACCCTCCGCCTATGTTCTAGAACCCTCTGCCTATGTTCTACATTTACATTTACATGTTCTAGAACCCTCCGCCTATTTTCCAGACTACTCTGATGAAGAGGGTGCAGAGTTTAGGCTAACTAAATGCTCCTGGTGTACTGGAGTGGCAGCCTGTGTTATAATGAGATATAGAGTCAAGAAAGTTATTATTATTTATTATAATTTTTTTTACTGTGCTCCGTTAGTGTAGAACATCAAGTCAATTAATTCCAGTCCATGATATCTGAATTATATATAGTTTTTGCATGATTCTTTTATTTAAGTATGGGTTATAAGTAAGGCTTCATTCATCACGCCTTGGCTTCTTTTGTACTCATGCCAATACCAAACTCCCTTGGGCTTTCTCTGTTTTGTGTGTAGCGCTGAGAGCCAAAGTCAGTTGTTTGGCAATTGACTGCTTTCTGCTGCATTGATTTCCATATGAAATGGGCAGCAGCACTTCGCTGTGACAGCATGGATGGATCCAGCGCGCACCACGCTGCCAGACATTTTCTCCGCACACATTGAAAGAGCGCGAGGGGATGCAGCGAAACAAGGCAGTATTGATGAAAGACGGAACATGTCTCTCACGGGCCCCACATGATTAGAAAGAGATGTTTTGGGGGGGAGGGGGGGAGAGGGGGGCGGGGGGCAGACGTTTTGCGTGTGTGTGTGGAGGGGGTGGTGTTGAGGGTGGGGGGTTGGGATGGTGTAGGTGACTTCTCTTGTTGACTCTTGTTGTTTTTGGAGGAAGCTTGACCGTATTGTGCTTTGCGCTGTCCACCTCCACCGTGCCTTCTGCGCGGTGACACCTCCACCGTGCCTTCTGCGCGGTGACACTTCCAGTTGTGAGGTTGCAGCCCTGCTGGCTTGGCTGTTGTGCCTTTGTGGTGTCCCAGTGGGGTCTGGGGCCATTGGGGAGGCTTCATTCTAATGAAAATTCCTCTGCTGCTCCTCTTTGTTTGTGGTGGTAGGCTGTCCTCCTCTTCCTCCCAGGAGAGGGTAGGCTTCTCCCTGCTGTGGGTTTAAGTTGGCTAATTAGAAAATACATGGTGAGGGAGAGGGGGGGAGAAGAAACACGGCAAACTAAAGAAAACAGGCAAAACAAAGACACGAACGAAAAAAAGGACCAATCCTAGAATACCACTTTCTTAACAGCAGCTTTGCAACATTTAAGGCCCTCTGCTCCTAACTGTTTCCTTGTAACAGTGATTAGCACGGTTAAATTAGATCTATTTTGATCTTTGTCAGGAAGAAAAAACAATTTAAGGATTAAGACATAGTTACAAAGAGGATGATTTCATTGAATGTAAGAACAAGCTCAACACAAGATCGTACTGTTGAGAAGTCCACTCTGGTCTGCCAGTCACCTTTCCCAGAATTGATACTGTCAGGAAACACTGGCTCCATTTGAAGGTCCCAGAGGATTGGTTTCCTTTTGGCAAACGCTTTAAGTTGTTAACCCTAAAGAGCAATATTAACAGGCTGTGCTTGTGACCATCTCTCAATGCTATAGAGTGTCTGAACAGTGACCCTACTTTCACTTCTCTGTCACACACTGTGCTTCTTTTTGTGTGGTCATTTTTCCCTTATGAACCTATTATTCATGTTTAGGTTGGTCAATACAGTTTTCTTTCATACGAAAACTGGTGTACTTTGACTTGTGAGTGCCCTCAGACTGCGGACGTACTGAGAGATGTCCCGGGGAACTGAGATGTGTCAGGGGTGTCGCTGTGCCCAGTACTGGGCCCAGGACTCGGCCGTGATACTGTATGCTCTGATTGTCCTACCTGCCATGTTACAGATGATGCTACAGCCTCCAGGGATCGTTGACTCGCAACAAAGACTGCCTTTGAGCTGACGGGGGGGGAGCAATTTTATCATTAGTAAACTGAGCAGGAAAAAGTCTTGCCTCCCAATTGGCTGCTGAAGGAGTCAAATATGAAGCCCATTTGGCTGGCGTGGTTTGAAAGTGGTTGGTGGTGGTGTGGGCTAATTAATCTGAGACGAGACGTCATGATACGAGAAAGCCCTCGTAACGCTTTTAGTGCAGTAGCACGGGCTTCGACCCCACTACTCAAGTGGAAGTGATCCGTCTTTAAAGAGCACATTACATAAAGGCGATGATAAACCGCTGACTCTCATACAACGAGCTGTCTGCTCACACTGCATCAGTCAAACGAATGGGGGTTGGGTTTTTTCAGCCAACTCTTATTTTCTTTCTGTGTGTGATGAAGGGCAAGAGTGAATCATCTCTTTGCTTTTGCCTTTGCTTGTGTTCTGTGATCGTCACGCTAAACATTGTTTCGAAGCACACTTAGACACCAACACGCCACAGTAACAACCGCGATTAAGCTCACAACTGACCCTGTTCTTGACATATCCTTATCGTGTGAGTTGCTCCAACACAACTGGAATTTGAGGTAATTTTGTTGTGATGTGGGAGATCGTAGCGTGGGAGGGTGGTGTTCTAGAAAGCTGATAGGTACCGCCGATCCTAGATGCAACAAAGAGTAAGAGGCTGTTCCAAGTACAGTACTGTCTGTCAGTTACAGTTTTAGGCATTGATACCTTTGATTTACATGATGGCTAAATCATATGAATTCATTTGGCTTTTTATACGTTAATGTTAATGTTATGTTAGCATTTTAACTATGTGGAAGTGTTTACATTTGAGTTGCAATGACAGGTGGTTGTATATTTATTACAATGTGTGATTGAATGTAATTAAGAATTTAAAGAAATCAGGCCTACGAATTTGGTTCATTATTTGGGGTCAGTGTCTCCTGTTTGCTTAGGAGCTGAGAAGTTGGCTCAGTGTAAAAAAACAAACAACCTGTCTCATCCCCTGCACATGTTTGACCAAGAAGGGAGGGAGTTTAAAGGTAGCGGATAAGACCACCAACCCCAGGCATGCACCACCAACCACCACCTCACTTCTCCCTCAGCAAAGAATTTGGGTTTCAGGGTTTACGGTACCACCCGGTACCACTATTTATCCCAATTACATTACTGACAAGGAACCGCATGTACCATAAATCAGGTTGTCAGAGAGAGACAATCAGAATTGCGCATTCCTGTATGGTACGCGTCTGACAGAACGCTCTGCCACTGAACTATGCTGCTCCCATCGATATCTCCTGGAGCCCGTCAGGGAAGGTGGAGTGGTGGTACCTTATCTCCTGAGATGCCACTCAGTTAGAAGATCAAAAGGAGGCTTGGGATGAGTGCGCTGTTGTGTAACTGTCTGGGAGGATGGCAGGCCCACTCATTCCCGAGGCCTGTCGATGCTGTTAACACCACTCTCCATCAGTACGAGACATTCCCTAATACGCCTCAAAGTGTTTTGATTAAATAAGAGGTCTTTGTGTCTATTTATTGACTGTGTTTGTGAAGGATGGCTGGGAAGAAATGTTTATTATGGGATTCATGAACAGATTAGAAATTAAATAACCTTGGGTTAAAGTTATGTGATTATTATTATATTATTATTATTCTTAAAAAATTTTTTGTGTTTGGCTTAAAGGATGTGAATCGTATCAGTTTCGTTGTGGGACAGGACATTGTATCCCAGACAACTGGCGCTGCGATGGAACGTCCGACTGCACAGATGACTCAGATGAAAGTGACTGTGGTGAGTTCTCTAACCTAGACGACTCAGATGAAAGTGACTGTGGTGAGTTCTCTAACCTAGACGACTCAGATGAAAGTGACTGCGGTGAGTTCTCTAACCTAGACGACTCAGATGAAAGTGACTGCGGTGAGTTCTCTAACCTAGATGACTCACCTGTAGGGTCAGGGGCTGGGATTTGATCCAAACTCTAATCATTTAGTCATAATGCAGATACTTTTATCCAAAGGGACGCACAAATAACACATACATTCACAGGGCTTATATGACGCCTTAGGTGGATAGAAACAATGTAATCACCTCTATTCTGGGAGAAAAAATAAATCTTCCTTTTTTTTATTTTTCTGACAGGGGCACCAAGAAGCCCGTCAGAGTAGATACTAAGTGATGATCTGTGTGACGTTCTGTGTGATATTCTGTGTGTGTTCTGTGTGTGTTACGCGGAGTGGTGGGGTAGGACCCAAGCGCAGGAGAGTAGGCAGACATGGTGTCAAACAAAGGGTTTAATTTCTCAAAACGGGAACAGACAGGGTACTCACGATGACAAGGGTAAGGACAAGACAAAGACGGGACACAAAACAGGATCTAAATATACAGAACCAAACACAATAAGACTAACGAGAACTGAAACCACTCAACGAGACACAGGTGACACTGGGAGTCAGGTGGCTGAGCGGTGAGGGAATCGGGCTAGTAATCCGAAGGTTGCCAGTTCGATTCCCGTGCCAACTGACGTTGTGTCCTTGGGCAAGGCACTTCACCCTACTTGCCTCGGGGGGAATGTCCCTGTACTTACTGTAAGTCGCTCTGGATAAGAGCGTCTGCTAAATGACTAAATGTAAATGTAGGTGAAGACAATGACAGGCACAGGGAAACACTAGGGCAGGGCAAAACCAAAAACAGGGGGGCACGGCTTTGTTGTGTGTGATGTTCTGTGTTATATTGTGTTTTGTTCTGTGTGATATTCTGTGTGATGTTCTGTATGATGATCTGTGTGTGTTCTCAGGTCATGTGACATGTGACGGGAGTCACTTCCAGTGTCTGAGTGATGGAGAGTGCATCCCAGTCGTGTGGGTGTGTGACGACGAGGAGGACTGCGAGGACGGCTCTGACGAGCGACATCACTGCCGTGAGTTCCCTCTCACTTCCCCCCTCCTGTTTCACCCCCCAGGATCGGTGCAGTCGGCCCCACACCGTTAGACGTGTTTCATGTGGGGTATGAATTCACGAGTGTGTCCCAAATGTCAAGTTAAAGATCAAACATCAGAGAGAAATGGGAAAACCTTTGACACTTGTGGCTGTTTCTCGCTAATCTCCCTCCAGCTGGACGGACGTGCACCAGCGGGCAGTTCAGCTGCAGCAGTGGAGCCTGTATCCCGGGAGAGTTCAGGTGTGACCGGCTCCCTGACTGCTCCGACGGCTCTGACGAGAGAGACTGCCGTAAGACACCCCCCCCACACGCACACCCTCCCCCCCACACGCACACCCTCCCCCCCACACGCACACCCTCCCCCCCACACGCACACCCTCCCCCCCACACGCACACCCTCCCCCCCACACACACACCCTCCCCCCCAACACACTCCAGCATGGCTCACCTTCTTTGCTGCAGGCTCCCGTGGCATTTTAATCAATTTGTTAAGATTAAGAGGCTCGTTGACTGACAGAACGGGCCACAATATGCTTCTTGTTGTCAGAGGTTGATTGCGGATTCCTTGGTGGATTAGTCAAGCTGAAGTTCAGCTGCTATTCCATTATTGTGCCGACATGAGGGACTCGCAGCGCATTACGGTAATCGCACAATGGCAGCAAGAATGCTGTAGGTGCTGGTGGGGTTAATGGGAAACCTTAGTCTTTTATCCTCCTCATTAGCCTTTGACAAGCCTGTGTCTGGTGTGTGCTGCCAGTGTAGACCTCACAAGTGATCTCTGGGGCTGGCAGTTGGGCCACACTCTGATCTCAAGGTGGGAAAGCCAAAGGTATATTTTACATGTGACCCAAAAGGTTCAAGGAGTTTGATTCATGAGACAGTTAATGAGATGAAACGTGCTCTGCACCCAGCAATAGGGCTGCTTCAATGGTTACCTTGAAGAGCCCACGGTTTACTGTGGCGCATACTTTAGTCTGTAATATAGTCGGCCTGCTAGACGTGTCTGATCCTTGGCTGTTATCTGTGGCTCCCTGTCCCCAGACTACCCTGACTGTTCAGCGCTGAGGTGTGCTAATGGCGCCTGTTACAACCAGAGTCAGCGTTGTGACCAGTCGCTGGATTGTCGTGATGGATCCGATGAGGATAATTGCAGTAAGTGTCCGGTGAACTCTTGACAGTGACGCACAAAACTCACTCCGTGCTTCAAAACACTGAGGAGGAAGGGAGCTTGAAGGTGTGTGGTCTTTCTCCAGCACAACACTGCAGCGCCGGCCTGTTCCAGTGTCGCAACGGAGAGTGTGTCCCTCAGCGCTACGTCTGCGACCATGATGACGACTGCGGGGACAGGAGCGACGAGCAGAACTGCAGTACGGAGCTCGGCCCAACTCTCCTTTTACCCTCTTCCTCCCTCTCATCCTCCCCCCCCTCCATCCCTCCCTCCCTCTCCCCCTCCCCTCCCTCCCTCCCTCCCTCCCCTCATCCCTTTCTCCCACCTCTTCTCCTTATCTCTCAGCCCCTCGAAGGCAACTCTCATCTGAACCCTTTCATACAATGATTCTTCCCCTTACCCCTGCCTTGCTCTGAGCGTCTCTGCGTGCTGCTGTCGTCCCTGCAGCCTACCCCACCTGCCGAGGGAGCTACTTCACCTGCCCCAGCGGCCGCTGCATCCACCAGGTCTGGCTTTGTGACGGCGAGGACGACTGCGAAGACAACGCTGACGAAAAAGGCTGTGGTATGGATCCCTCCGACTGTCTGGACGCTTCTCTGCCCCCAGAGGGCAGAGCCGGGGGCAGCCAAGAGCTGCAGAGCAGGGACCAGAGCTGCCCCCTCCTCACGGAGAGCAGGGCCCAGAGCTGCCCCCCTCCTCACGCAGAGCAGGGCCCAGAGCTGCCCCCCTCCTCACACAGAGCAGGGCCCAGAGCTGCCCCCGTCCTCACGGAGAGCAGGGCCCAGAGCTGCCCCCCTCCTCACGCAGAGCAGGGCCCAGAGCTGCCCCCGTCCTCACACAGAGCAGGGCCCAGAGCTGCCCCCGTCCTCACGGAGAGCAGGGCCCAGAGCTGCCCCCCTCCTCACGCAGAGCAGGGCCCAGAGCTGCCCCCCTCCTCACGCAGAGCAGGGCCCAGAGCTGCCCCCGTCCTCACGGAGAGCAGGGCCCAGAGCTGCCCCCCTCCTCACGCAGAGCAGGGCCCAGAGCTGCCCCCCTCCTCACGCAGAGCAGGGCCCAGAGCTGCCCCCCTCCTCACGCAGAGCAGGGCCCAGAGCTGCCCCCCTCCTCACGCAGAGCAGGGCCCAGAGCTGCCCCCCTCCTCACGCAGAGCAGGGCCCAGAGCTGCCCCCGTCCTCACGGAGAGCAGGGCCCAGAGCTGCCCCCCTCCTCACGCAGAGCAGGGCCCAGAGCTGCCCCCCTCCTCACGCAGAGCAGGGCCCAGAGCTGCCCCCGTCCTCACGGAGAGCAGGGCCCAGAGCTGCCCCCCTCCTCACGCAGAGCAGGGCCCAGAGCTGCCCCCCTCCTCACGCAGAGCAGGGCCCAGAGCTGCCCCCCTCCTCACGCAGAGCAGGGCCCAGAGCTGCCCCCCTCCTCACGCAGAGCAGGGCCCAGAGCTGCCCCCGTCCTCACGGAGAGCAGGGCCCAGAGCTGCCCCCCTCCTCACGCAGAGCAGGGCCCAGAGCTGCCCCCCTCCTCACGCAGAGCAGGGCCCAGAGCTGCCCCCGTCCTCACGGAGAGCAGGGCCCAGAGCTGCCCCCCTCCTCACGCAGAGCAGGGCCCAGAGCTGCCCCCCTCCTCACGCAGAGCAGGGCCCAGAGCTGCCCCCCTCCTCACGCAGAGCAGGGCCCAGAGCTGCCCCCCTCCTCACGCAGAGCAGGGCCCAGAGCTGCCCCCCTCCTCACGCAGAGCAGGGCCCAGAGCTGCCCCCCTCCT
>NC_085020.1:22425502-22490483 GCF_963692335.1 Osmerus eperlanus
ACATGGTGGACTTTAACGGGAACAACCGGGTCACGCTGTTGTCAGAGAACCTGGGAAACCCAAGAGGCCTGGCTGTGGACCCGACAGTGGGGTGAGCATATCCTCCTCTCCTCCTCCTCCTCCGTCCGGTCGCCCATCCCTACATCCTCCCCTCTCTCTCTGTCTGTCGTGCTTGATCGGTAGGGAATAATAAGAGTGTGTGTGTGTGTAAGAGATTAGCTGATTGTCCTGGGAGGGGGTGGGGGGGGTGGGGGGGATTAGCCAGGAGCAATAAAAGTGATGACCCTCGTTGTAATCCAATAGTACAGTTCAAGAAGATAGGATGGGCCACAGGTGGCCCCAGGTAGATTGACAAGTGACAATGAAAGTACAGTTTATCTGTTGATATGGGATTTAGAGCGATTGACTGTATCCCTAAACTAGGGACAAAGGCACAGTCTTCTTGAATTAAAAAAGGAAATCCTGTCTTGAATTCTAAACTTTCTCAGATAGTGGATGGCTCTCATGGAAGCGCATACACAGCTGTGTCTGTGTCACGTATCATGTAGATGCTAGCTCGCTAGCAAGCAGGCTAACTCTGGACCTGTGTGTCTGTGTCACGTATCATGTAGATGCTAGCTAGCAAGCAGGCTAACTCTGGACCTGTGTGTCTGTGTCACGTATCATGTAGATGCTAGCTAGCTAGCAAGCAGGCTAACTCTGGACCTGTGTGTCTGTGTCACGTATCATGTAGATGCTAGCTAACTAGCTAGCTAGCAGGCTAACTCTGGACCTGTGTGTCTGTGTCCAGCTACATGTTCTTCTCTGACTGGGACTCTCTGAACGGAGAGCCGGGTCTGGAGAGGGCCTACATGGACGGCTCCAACCGCTACGGCATCATCAGAACCAAGCTGGGCTGGCCGGCCGGGATCACCCTGGACCTCGAGGCCCAGCGGGTCTACTGGGTGGACAGCCGCTATGACTACATCGAGACCACAACCTACGACGGCCTTCACAGGTAACTACGGTTACACACCGTTCTTCTTTTCCGGGGTCAGCGTTGTTGAGGTCCAACTCCGAAAACAGTCGTCTTGATGTACCTTGTGGGAAGATGCAGCTACTGTACAGCCGGCTTGGGAGGAGCTCAAACGGCTTGTTTGTGTCCGTTTCAGAAAAACAGTGGTCCATGGAGGGGCTGTCATCCCTCACCCCTTTGGCATCAGTCTGTTCGAGCACACGGTCTACTACACCGACTGGACCAAGATGGCGGTGATGAAAGCCAACAAGTTCACCGACACGAGCCCTCAGGTGCTGTACACCACGGCCCAGAACCCGCACGGCGTGGCCGTCATCCACCAGCTCAGACAGCCGTACGGTGAGCACCACAGCGCTCACATCAAAAGCACACTTCCATAACGCTCAGTGGGTCCTCAAACAGCCTTCTCAAGCCTCAGTAGGCCAGTCTCAGTGCACAACACTGACGGTTTCTGAGACTTTTAGTTTTGTTTTGTTCCAGTGTCCAACCCGTGTGGCACAGACAGGGGTGGCTGTGAGCAGATCTGTGTTCTCAGCCACAGGAGTGACAATGGAGGTCTGGGTTACCGCTGCAAGTGCCGCATGGGCTACGACCTTCACGCCGATGGCATGAGATGTGTGGGTAAGAGACCTGCGCTGGACTGTGATAGGTAGACTGTGATAGGTAGACTGTGATAGGTAGACTGTGATAGGTAGACTGTGATAGGTAGACGTTGTCTCTGGTGGTGGGTTCAGAGGTCAGCCCAAGGTTATCTGTGCTCCTTAATGGATTTTCTTCAAGTTTTTTTCTTCACTCTTTGGTAGCCTATATTCTGTTCTCGAGACCACATTTTGAAGGTCTCAGTCTTGTCTCGGAAACGGACAAAGAGGACTCAGGATTTTATTTCAAGACCACAACTGCGAGAATATCACTACATTTCCTGTGCATTGTATAATTTATTTGTTAATATCATTACTGTTATTGGATGTAAAATGCCACGCTTCAAATGCAACCAATAACTTAACTCATTTCTAATTTGAAATTACCCATCACCCCTCCTCGCATGACAAAGGTGAATGAGAAAGATTGTCAAAACAGTGGCTGTCTGAAGATGTTGGCCAAATCACCTATAATTAGATTTGTTTACCTGAACCACAAAGTTTACAACGTCCAAAAGAAAACACAGTTTGTGTAAATGCTTCAAAGAGACGCTCACTGAGACGGCTGGCACTAGGCCTACATCAAACTTTTACCGGCATTTAGCAAGAAAACATTAAAAAAGGTAAGCTAGGCGTAAGTGACGCTAAGCTACATAACGTTTGCAATGTGCATCTGTACCAAAACTCTTCGGAAATCTTTCCCCTCATTACACAAATAGATTTAGGCTATTATTATCTATATAACATATTGTATGTTTCAGGTCGTTAGTTTCAGTTGCTTGCCAGATTTTGTTTGTGATAATGAGCCAGGCCACATAATGATGTATCTAATGATGAATATAAAGTTATGTTACATCAAAGTTTACTCATGTCAGCTGCTCTCCCGACTTGATAATTTTAAGTTAAACACTGTTGTACTGCGCTCCTTCACTTGGGTGAGAGAGAGATGTGAAAGCAGAAACCGAGTACTAACGCGCCTATTTTTAGTTTTTAGTAAATTTTTAGTTCAAAAACAGTTACAGATCAAATCTAACTTATTACCTAGTCAAACCCTACTGCTTGTTTATTTTGAGTGGTCTTGGTCTTGACTCGGTATCACCCTGCCTTGGTCTTGGTCTTGACTCGGTCTTGACTCGGTCTCGATACACAGCTTGATCTCGGTTTAGGTGGTCTTGACTACAACACTGCCGTGTCCAGTTGAACAAGTTCTGTCATCTGACAGTTTGTCTACCATCAAACTTCCAAATCAAAATCAATCTTCATTTGTATAGCCCTGTTTACAATAAAACTCTCCCGTGTGTCTCTCCTGTGTGTCTCTCCTGTGTGTCTCCCCTGTGTGTCTCTCCTGTGTGTCTCCCCTGTGTGTCTCTCCTGTGTGTGTCTCTCCTGTGTGTGTCTCTCCTGTGTCCTCCACAGCTGTGCGTCAGTTCCTGCTCTTCTCCAGCCAGCTGGCCGTCCGAGGGATCCCCTTCAACCTGTCCTCCCAGGAGGACATCATCCTGCCCATCACCGGGGCACCCTCCTACTTCGTTGGGGTGGACTTCAGCGCCGAGGACGACGCCATCTTCTTCTCAGACACGGCCAAAGACATCATCTACAAGCAGAGAGTGGACGGCACAGGTGTGGATGGCACGTTGCATATATGATGGGATGGATTTCCAATTTGATTTCTGTTCATCGTTGAATTCACAATCAAACGTGTGTTTATTCTCAGTGTAGGACGGCTGTTGACTTATTTTTGTTGTTGAAAAACATCTAAAAACATTTGAAGGAATTGGAAGTGTTTCAACCTTGTGCACATCGCTGGCTGATACCCCTCCCAGCAGAGAGCTGGGGCGTGTGATCCATGGAGGCTTACAGAGGGAGTTAGGGGAGGGCTAGCGGGGAGAGTTAGGGGAGGGCTAGCGGGGAGAGTTAGGGGAGGGCTAGCGGGGGGGGTTAGGGGAGGGCTAGCGGGGGGAGTTAGGGGAGGGCTAGCGGGGGGAGTTAGGGGAGGGCTAGCGGGGGGAGTTAGGGGAGGGCTAGCGGGGGGGGTTAGGGGAGGGCTAGCGGGGGGAGTTAGGGGAGGGCTAGCGGGGGGGGTTAGGGGAGGGCTAGCGGGGGGAGTTAGGGGAGGGCTAGCGGGGGGAGTTGGGGGAGGGCTAGCGGGGAGAGTTAGGGGAGGGCTAGCGGGGGGGGTTAGGGGAGGGCTAGCGGGGGGAGTTGGGGGAGGGCTAGCGGGGGGGGCTAGCGGGGTGAGTTAGGGGAGGGCTAGCGGGGGGAGTTAGGGGAGGGCTAGCGGGGGGAGTTAGGGGAGGGCTAGCGGGGGGGTTAGGGGAGGGCTAGCGGGGGGAGTTAGGGGAGGGCTAGCGGGGGGGGTTAGCGGGGGGAGTTAGGGGAGGGCTAGCAGGGGGAGTTAGGGGAGGGCTAGCGGGGGGGGTTAGGGGAGGGCTAGCGGGGGGAGTTGGGGGAGGGCTAGCGGGGGGGGCTAGCGGGGGGAGTTAGGGGAGGGCTAGCGGGGGGGGCTAGCGGGGGGAGTTAGGGGAGGGCTAGCGGGGGCCGACTGGTACTCTGGAGGAGGGAGGACAGGGGGCATGGGCGGCCGGGAAGTGATCACGTAACCCAGAGCAACGCCAGCAGTGTGCTGGCGTTGCTCTGGAAAAGAAGTTACTGATGTGGTTATCCATGGAAAAACTAATTCTGCAGCCACCCTAAAAATAAATAAATCTATGATTAAATAGATAGATAAATAAAGTGTATGAAACGCCCGTGCTGTGATCCAGGGTGTTGTGTTAGGGGCTGTGGTGCTGTGATCCAGGGTGTTGTGTTAGGGGCTGTGGTGTTACCCTGCCCCTTGGTCCTCCGTCAGGTCCACATGGGGCAAACACAGGCTGACAGCCTATTGACTCTACTTATGTTCTGCTTACATCTGCGTGTTAAACTTTGTCGCCGCTGCTTTGATCTGCGCAGGCAGGGAGGTGCTGGCAGCCAATCGGGTGGAGGGTGTGGAGGATCTGGCTTACGACTGGATCTCGAAGAACCTGTACTGGACCGACCCGCGCTACAGGAGCATCTCTGTCATGAAACTGGCCGACAAGTCCAGGAGGGCGATCGTACGCAACCTGAACAACCCCAGGTCCATCGTGGTGCATCCTGTCATCGGGTAAATGAAGGAGGGGTGTGTGTGTGGGGGTGTGTGTGTGGGCAGATCCTGTCAGAAGTCAGGACAGCACTCCAGTGCCCTGGTCGGGGGACAGTCAGAACTCAGAGAGAGCATAAGTGAGACTGAGAGAACCTCACTTTCATCCCAGATCCCTCCTGGGTCCCTAGGAACGGAAAACAACATTATCAAATGAGCCACTTGTGTCTGGTCACACCTTCCACAATGCCAGCGCTGCACACCCATTCATAGATTGTTCACGCTTTAACCCTCCAGCTGATAAAAGGACTCTTTATTTGGTGCTAGTGGAGGTTATTTCCAATAGCTTCAAAGCCACATGGCTTCTGGGTCCACCAGCCTAGATTAGTTCAGCATGAAGGCTGGTATTGTAGTGAGCACTAAGAATTTGGCTTAAATGTAAAAGCCCAGTGGAGGTCTCCAATAAACCGTCTATGTTCCACAATCCCTATGAAAGATGTGTAACTTTTGTGCGCCCGCTAGGGACTTCTTTGTTGGTAAATGTGTAAAATCGCAATACTTGACGCAGATTTGATTTTTGTTGGTTATTGTGTGTTTTTCTGTGGCAGGTATATTTTCTGGACAGACTGGTACCGTCCGGCCAAGATTATGAGGGCCTGGTGTGACGGGTCACATGCCTCGTCGATTGTAAACACAACTCTTGGCTGGCCCAACGGCCTGGCCATTGACTGGAGGTGAGCCAACAGCCCCTGGCCCACTGGCTCTACCATAATGGCCAGCCTCACAATACATCACTCTCCCTCTTCCAGTAATTCTCCGTTTGCGGGCAAAATGAAGCAGTGAATGTGAACAAGAAAACAACTCTTTTAGGTTGACTAACTCTGACTGCGTTTTAACATTGTGGACTGACATCATCTGGTCTAACACCTGATTAAGCGTCTTATTTTCATCTGTAATCCGTCCACCGATAGAACGTTTGTGCCTGTGTGTTTAAATGTTGCCTCCCTTCCCTGTTTCCCCCCTCCCCCTCCCCCTCCCCCTCCCCCAGCTCAATGCGCCTGTATTGGGTGGACGCCTTCTTTGATAAGATCGAACACAGCAACTTTGACGGGCAGAATCGTCTGTCCCTGGACCGCATCACCCAGATCTCTCATCCGTTTGGCCTCACCATCTTCGGGGGTAACTGAGTCTTACCTTCGTGGCAATCAGTTGATAAAGCAGAGAGAACAATGACAGCTGTTTGATTGTAACAACCAACAAGTGGCTTGTGCCATGGAGGCATTTATTTCTGTATGAATCGGAGCCATGGTACCATGGAAATGTCAATCCCTAGAATTTAATTAGGACTTTGATTGATGATACTTTCAGGGTGTAATTACTGAGGAATCTTAACCCTGAGATGTCTGGGGACGATGGGAGAGTCGAGGGTTGCGCTCAGGTATCCGCAGCCTGTCTTTCACAGCAGTCTTGCTCTGCTCACTCAGGCTACGCATACTTCACTGACTGGCGCCTGGGTGGCATCGTCCGTGTCCGCAAGAGCGACGGCGGGGAGATGGTGATCATCCGGAGAGGAATCAGCCACATCATGCATGTCAAGTCTTTCAACTCCTACTCCCAGACAGGTGAGTCGCTTTCCTCGCTGCTGCTGCTGTTCGCCTCACTGGCCTCACTCGTGTCCTCCAGCCCCGCTTGTCTGTCACTTTCAGGATAATAATACCTCTCTCTCTCCCCCTCGACCTCCCCCTCTACCTCCCTCGACCCCCCTCTCTCTCCCCCTCGATCTCCCCTTCTCTCTCCCCCTCGACCTCCCCTTCTCCCTTCCCCTCTCTCCCCCTCGACCTCCCTCTCTCTCCCCCTCCCTCCCCCCCCCTTCCTTCCACCCCCCTCCTCAGGTTCCAACTTCTGCAACAGGGAGATCAACCCCAACGGAGACTGCAGCCATTTCTGTTTCCCTGCTCCGGACTCCCAGCGTGTGTGCGGCTGTCCGTACGGCATGAAGCTGGCGCCCGGCCAGCAGGCGTGCGTGGACGACCCGTCCAGCGAGCCGCCCATGCTGCAGTGCGGCGCCAACTCCTTCTCCTGCACCAACGGGAAGTGCGTCCCCCGCAGCTACAGATGCGACGGCGCCGACGATTGCCATGACAACAGCGACGAAGCGAACTGCGGAACTCACAGTAATGCGTGACGCGGCCGTCTCTAGTGTCAGTTAGACTTTAGATCAGTATAGAATAGCATAGAGTAGAGTACTTGAAATGAAATAAAATACAAATATATATATATATATATATAAAAAAAAGAGACTTATCACTTTATAGATTGATAGATTGAGAAAGTCGGTCCACACTTTGTATTTAGGAATATAAAAATGTGTATTTTGGTTGTTCACCAGACACCTCCTGCTCCTCCACGGCCTTCACCTGCTCCAACGGGCACTGTGTGCCCAGCAGCTGGCGCTGCGACGGGCACAACGACTGCTTCGACGACAGCGACGAGAGGAACTGCCCCACCCGGGTGCCCGGCACCTGCTCAGCCAGCCAGTTCACCTGCGCCAACCAGCGCTGTGTGCCTCACACCTGGCTGTGTGACACAGACAACGACTGTGGGGACGGCTCTGACGAGGCCAGCTGCGGTGAGTCTCCCCGCACAGGCCAGCGCTCTGTCTCCCCCCGCACAGGCCAGCGCTCTGCAGGAAAACCGCCACACACACAACTCCTTCAGAGTAAAGCCGTATTTCAAAATGTCTATGTTGTTTGTGGAGACTATTTCCAAAGTCAGCTTTGCTCAGATTGTTTAAGTCAGCTTGGAGACTTACTAAGAGCGTTTTGAAATAGTTATGGAGTCAGATTGGAGGCAGCGCTTTGTGTGTGTGTGTGTGACTGGTGTGTGTGTGACTGGTGTGTGTGTGACTGGTGTGTGTGTGTGTGTGACTGGTGTGTGTGTGTGGCTGGTGTGTGTGTGTGACTGGTGTGTGTGTTGGCAGACATGACGGGCACCTGCCACCCAGGCCAGTTCCAGTGCCCGGACCACCGCTGCATCGACCCCAGCTACGTGTGTGACGGGGACCGCGACTGTGCCAACGGGGCCGATGAGCAGGGCTGCAGTGAGTGCAACACACACACACACCAGTCACACACACACATACCAGTCATACACACACACACACACACACACACACACACCAGTCACACACACACACACCAGTCACACACACACACTCACACACACCAGTCACACACACCAGTCACACACACACACCAGTCACACACACACACAGCGTCTAGTCCAACGCTAGTCTATCTGCAGGAGTCCTGTGTTCTACTCCTGACTGCTTAATGTATGGGAGGATTTACATCTCGAATGCCTAGCCAGTCCTGTGGACCTGGGAGAGGCTAATTGACTGTACTGTGAAACACTTACGTTCATATTTGATAATCCTCTTACACCATTGATCTCATGAGCTTGTTGTGTATTGTACATCACAGATTGCATATTTTAAACTGCTTCAGCCTCATCGGACTACACCGCAAGAGAGCTTCGGTCTAATCGTGTAATACTGCCTTCTTTCAGTTTACAACTGCACTGCGTCTGAGTTCAAGTGTTCCAACGGACACCAGTGTGTCAACTCCTACTATCGCTGTGACAACGTGTTCGACTGCAGTGATCGCTCCGACGAGGCAGGCTGTCGTGAGTATTGAACTTCTCTTTTATTCGTGCGTCTGAACGGTTGAGAATATAAGAAGGGGTGTAGACATGGCTGCAAATGCTACTGTGGATCTGACCTTCAATGGATGCAGGTACCCAGACTAGCAAATATACCGAAGTAACCTCAACATTTCAGGTGGTCAAACTATCGCACCAAGTATTTGAATACAAGCTACTGTGGGGCAGTTCTACGTTCCTTCCGACACGTGGTTTGACAGCGTGTCCCGCGTGTCCCTGTGTCCCCCAGCCACCAGGCCCCCTGGCATGTGCCACCACGAGTCAGAGTTCCAGTGCCAGTCTGACGGCAGCTGTGTGCCCTCCTCTTGGGAGTGTGACGGCCACCCGGACTGCGAGGACGGCTCCGATGAGCACCACGCCTGCCCGCCGCGCACCTGCGCCACCGGGCTGTTCCGCTGCGACAACGGCAACTGTGTGTTCCCCAGCTGGGTGTGCGACGGGGACAACGACTGCAGGGACGCGAGTGACGAGAGAGACTGCCCCACGCCGCCCTTCCGTTGCCCCGGCTGGCAGTGGCAGTGCCCGGGTCACAGTGTGTGTGTCAACCTGACCCGGGTGTGTGATAACACCCCTGACTGTCCCAACGGGGCGGACGAGTCTCCTCTCTGCAGTAAGTCGTCCTCCTGTGCCTCGCTCTCTTCCTAGACGCCGCTAAACCGAGCTCACTTAATGACTGAGGCACCCTCCTGCCCGACAGAATGATTCCGTCACTTTGAAATGTTTGCGTGCGCACTTCGACTGAAATTGTGAAATGTACTTCTGCACATCATGAGAAATAGCTTTCTGTCCTCCCATCAGTTTTCACGTCCTACGTGTGATTTGATCTCATCGTGGGATGTTTAGGTAAATGCCAGAGGCCGGTTGCACAAAACACCTTAAGTTAAGATTTTCCTTAAAGTCAGAGTTAAGGTTTCCTTAAAATATAATCGGTTGCACAAAGCACCCTTAATTCGCCATTAGTCGATTTAGGTTTCCTTAAATGTTCCCTTAAGTATTTAAGGTTTTCTCCTTATCTTGGTCGTATACTTAAGGATTCCCTTAAAGTTTGTTAAAGCGTTGCACGAAAGACCTTAGCAAGCAAAGTAAGGAAGAAAACTTAAGGTAGTCTTAAGTTTGGCTGAGTTTATGGAGATGAATGAACCCATCCCACACCTACAGCACTCTGTTAGGCTACTGTGCTGCAGTCTAAACATGAAGGCTATTTATGCGTCGGCTCCCGCTGTAAATAAAGTAGCTAGCCTAGACTCACGCAGATGCTGTTGATCTCATTTTGATCTACCTAAGAAGTAAGCCAGCTCTCACTTAAACGTTACTGTGTAGCAACAAGACCTACAAGTAAAGTTGATATCACCAGTTTTATTGGACTCCCTCCTGAAATTGGTTCTCTTTTTTGGACATAACAGTTAGGCTATAATACAGCTAGACTATATTTTGTATTTCTTGAATTGACCGCTTCACCAAACTTCTTGAGTTTATTTTTGACGCAATTTCGTCGTACATTCGTTGTTTTTTTGTTTGCAGTTATTTGTGGATCAAATTTACGTTTGATTTGATTTCATCGGGGTATGTTTAGGTACATGCCAGCATTTCGTGTGTAAAGCCCAGTACTTGTCACGAATGTCATTGTCATTCTCATGTTCTTGTCATATTGAATTATGTTACGTGTCCTTGATCTCATGTTCAAATCATGCATGTGTTGATCTGGTATGTCTTAATTTGAAAGTGATCTGTAATTCTCCTCTCTGGCCCCCCCCCCTCACTGCTTTCAGACGAGCCCTTACCAGGTAGGCACAAACCCTCAATCGCTAAACCTCATGCATGAAGTCCCGATTCACCCCCCAAACTGGCCATCCACACTAACCTCCTGAATGTTCATAGACTGATGGCAAAACACGATCGAAGCAATGTGATGGGCTGTAGTAGTCAATCTGTCTGTAGCTGTGGTGTGTTTCAGTGCGTTCATAGAGCTCGTCAATGAGGGGGATGATGCTTGACTTGTAGCGTTGTGATTACTTTAAATACCCGTATCCATGGCTTGTACTTATGAATGTATTGGTCCTAGTCCAGTGTTTCTAAACCCTGCTCTGCATGTTCTGGATGTTTCCCTGCTCCAACACACCTGACTCAAATGAACGGGTTGTCATCAAGCTCTGCGGAAGCCTGATTATGACATTCAGGTGTGTTGGAAGACCATGTAGAACATGCAGTTCTACATGTCCTCAGGACCAGGGTTGAGAGTCACTGGTCTGGATTCAGACTTCCGTCCTAGGAAGGTGTCTGCTGCACCATGTGTGGATGGCGTCGTCTCATTCCCTCTCTCCCTCTCTCTCCCTCGCTCTCCCTCTCTCTCCCCCCAGACCAGGAGAGCTGCTCGGACAACAACGCAGGCTGCACCCACGGCTGCATCCAGGGGCCCTTTGGGGCCCAGTGCACGTGTCCCATGGGCTACCAGCTGAGCAACGACTCCAAGACCTGCGAGGACATGGACGAGTGCAGCCCTCCTGGGCTGTGCAGCCAGCAGTGTGTCAACGAGAGAGGCTCCTTCCACTGCCGCTGCACGGACGGCTACACTCTGGAGGCAGACCAACGCACCTGCAAGGCCTCGGGTGAGTGGCACCATGGGTAATGTAGTCCCTGTGAGGATGAAGTACCCCACAGTGGATCTGAGGAGAGTTTTATTAAGAACACGTTGACGGTTGTTCCCCCTGAAGCGCCTGATATCCTAGCCATGTTGGCTTCGATGATCTTGGCCCGCTTACCGACTCCAAACTTTCTTGCTGGGTGACCCCCCTCCAAAAACGGAATCTGGCAAATTAGAAAATGAGGGAATGAGCCCTGGCCGGATTCAACCCACTCTGTGAGGGGACAGTGATGGATGCAGATCTGATCGGCCCACACAGACACGAGGCGTTCTGATTGGTTGGCTCCGTGACAGGAGCTAATGGATGTAAGGCTGCCGACAGACATCTGCTCTTGCACGCTGTCTCTCCTCCCCGCTCTCTCCCCGCTCTGCTCTGGTTTCCCCAGATAAGACAAATAACATATGTGTCACTCACTGGCTCTGCTGCGGGGTAATTAGGACATCATTATCAACAAAGGCCTGTTTATGGGGAGTGCGTCTGACATGAGGCCTTCTCCCTCAGAGATAACCTGCTGAAAGGCCCTGTAATCCAGTAAGCCGTTATTCCCAACAAGGCCGCATTTATCCACCCTGTTAGATTCCTGAGCAGACCTGTTCACCGGACGCTGTTGTTTTGGAGTTGCTTGCGTCACAGGTACAGTGTGCCCTGGTGGCTCACAGGTCAAGTATGTGTACCACGTACGTACGTAGGCTGAGGCCTTACAGCAAGGGCCTGGGTTCGAATCCTACTCGTTTCCTGCATGTCCTCCCCTCTCTCTCACTCATACATTTCCTGTCATTCTTCACTGTCTGTCCCAATACAGCAGCAAAGCCCTGAAGTGAACAGATGAACTGTAGTTGAAGGTATTTCATTGAATAATACACAGGTGACGGATTAGAAAACACCATCTGTTGGCAGGTTCGCGCGAGGCCTTCCTACTGGTCGCCAGCCGGAATCAGATCGTGCAGGATGACATCATCGCCCAGCCCAACGTGGTTCGCTCGCTGGTCCGGGACGGACGCAACATCGTGGCGCTGGACTTTGACTCGGTGGCGGACCGCGTCTACTGGTCCGACACCAGCCAGGACCGGATCTGGAGCGCCCACAAGAACGGCAGCGACAGGACAGTGGTGAGCACAGAACGACCCTCGCTGTCTCTGTGTAAGAGGATGATACTGAGAGGACAGACCCATGGCCCTCTGGGATACTGTCGACAGGATATTTATGTCTCTTTCACCTTGGCTCCCTGACAGTGTTCATATTTACGTTTAATTAATTTAGGCACTCTTTTATACAAAGCAATGTACTGCTCAAGGATCAGAAGTCCAGTATATAACAATATTTCAGTGGTCAGAGTCACAGAAAGATCGTTTTTTTTTTTGATTTTGCTTTACTAGCCACATCGCAAAATAACCACATCTCGGCTACCAGGCATAGCGTACTAAAAAAGAATACCACAGTGCAACGATAACATCTCGATTAAAGGAGCTTTAAAGGCACACCGAAATATATAAATATATATCACTGGGTCAATCAGTTTCTTCCTGTGTCCTAAGCTGGACCTCCAGCTGATGGTGTGGCATGTAAGTGGTACTGTGATTGACAGGTGTCACTGTGATTGACAGGTGTTTGACAGTGGGGTGACAGTGACAGAGAGCCTGGCTGTGGACTGGGTGGGCAGGAACCTGTACTGGACGGACTACGTCCTAGAGACCATCGAAGTGTCCAAACTGGACGGAACCCACCGGACTGTGCTGATCAGTCAGAACGTGACCAACCCCAGAGGCCTGGTCCTGGACCCCAGAGACAGGTCAGGACACAGGGCCCCACGGAAGACCCTGGAACCTTCTACTGGAGATAGAACAGTGACAGTACAGTGATTACTGTACTGTTTATATAGCCATGACTGGTCCCTCCACATAGGTTCATTAGGAGGCAGTGGAGGTTCTAAATAGTTTCAACTGGGGGGGGGGGGGCAAGCTGGGGCCAGTTGTACTGTTAGAGGGGCCAGTTACATTAAACATTATTGTTGTCATATAGTTTTCTTCACTCCATTGCAGGCATTGTCAGGAAAAATACCATGTTTATAATGATCTAGAATCTACATTTAGGGGGGCCACAAGGGGGTCCAAGCTTATGGTCACAGGGGCCCTGGCCCCCCGTGGCCCCCTCTCCAGAAGTGCCCCTGTTAGAGGCTGTGCTGGGTGTTGATGGTGTTCTCTGCTGTGCAGTGCCCACCTGCTGTTCTGGACCGACTGGGGGAGGAGCCCTCGGATAGAGAGGGCCAGCATGGATGGGAAGATGAGGACCACCATCATCAGCAACAAGCTGTACTGGCCCAACGGCCTCACCATCGACTACCCTAACAACCTGCTCTACTTTGCCGACGCCTATCTGGATTTCATTGACTTCTGTGATTATAACGGGAACAACAGGAAGCAAGTTCTGGCCAGCGACCTGGTGAGATGATGACACACGATTTACTGTAAAGACTGTAACTGATGCGTAACAACATCACACATTCATAAGAAACTAACAAATGGTCCGTTTGTGTTGAACGATGTGAGTAAAATGCACTTCTTGTCTTTTGCTGCTCTCGATAACAAGGTACTGCAACACCCCCACGCAATTACCATTTTTGAGGATTTTGTGTATTGGACCGACAGATACATCAACCGGGTGATCCGAGCCCAAAAGTGGCACGGGGCCAATCAGACCGTGATGCTGGACTCCCTCTCCCAGCCCATGGGTCTGGTGGCCGTACACCCGGCCAGGCAGCCCCCAGGTACGCCCCCCAAGGGGCCGGCAGCGTGGGCTAGCTCGTTAGCATCAGGGATGGGGGGGGGTTTCAATGGTTTGGTGTCGTGGTGTCCTCGCCATGACGCGATTGCCTCACACCTGGCTCTAATGATTTGCGTGTGTGTGTTGTTGCCTTGTATGTGTTTTTGTGTGTGTGTGTAAACGTCTTGTGTGTGTTGGATGTGTGTCTTGTGTGCATGTGTCTGTGTATCCTTGTCTTGTGTGCGTGTGTGTGTCCTTGTGTGTGTGTGTGTCCTTGTGTGTGTGTCCTTGTCGTGTGTGTGTGTGTGTGTAGGTGTAAACCACTGCCTGCAGAGCTCCTGTACTCATATCTGCCTGCTGTCGGCTGTGGGCCCCAGCTTCTTCTCCTGCGCCTGTCCCTCGGGCTGGACGCTGGCTGCAGACACCGTCACCTGTGCCAGAGGTAGGCGCCAGGCCAGTCCAGGCCGGGCCGGGCCAGGCCCGGGGAAACACTCAGCACTCAGCCTGATGAAAAATGAAGTCAGATGCAGCTGATATAAAGTAGACAGGGAATGAGGGATTGTTGAAAACACTGCAGAATTTACCTAACATGGAACGTGGAGATAATTTTTTTGTAAAAAACAAAACAACTAACTACTAATAAAACTAATAGAGAAAAGGAAAGAGTGTTTCCAGCATACACAGCTCTCAGGCTGTATAAAGTTAGAAGACTCACTGAACAGACCCATATTTTTTAAGCTAAGGGCTTGTCAACAGTATCCCATTTAAATTCTCTTGTAAAATCCCGTTCCAGAGGTAAATATTGAGAATCATAAGTGAGTCTAAGGTTTCAACAAGACAAGGGACCTTTAATCTGAAGTCCAGGGAGTCCTCTTCAGGTCACCAGCTTATCTCCTCTCAGGTTTCAGCTTGTTGAAGCCAAGCAGAACACATTCTCCCCCGTTAGAGGAGAATGATTACCAAAGAATGAGAATGCCTGAAGCCCTCCGTTGATTCTAATCTCTGATGACAAAGCGAATCAGATAGTGGAACAAACTTTCACCAGCCAATCTGAAGCCCCTTCTCTTTTTTAAGATGAAGGCTTCTTCAGAATGTTAGCTTCAGACCTTCTGTTGTTTCACGGTACAACAGGAATACCAAAACCACTTGTGTCCACTCCTGGACAGTGAAATGAGGACCAGGTCTAATGTAGGATCCTAAAGATCAGTCCGGTCATTCCTGTGTGTGTGTGTGTCTGCTGTGGTGCCCCACAGTTGAGGACCCCTTCTTGGTGGTGGTGAGAGACAGCATAATCTACGGCATCTCCCTGGACCCCGACGACAAGAACAACAACGCCATGGTGCCCGTGGCGGGGCTTCAGAACGGGTACGACGTGGACTTCGACGACGTGGAGCAGACCATCTACTGGGTGGAGCACCCGGTGAGTTGTCGCGCCTCCACCCTCCAGCCTCAGCAGGAGACGCTGCTGTCGCCTGGGTCTGACCCAGCCTGTCGTCCTGTTCCTCAGGGGGAGATCCACAAAGTGAGGTCAGACGGGACCAACAGGACAGAGTTCGCCCCTGCAGCCATCCTGGGTTCCCCCGTGGGTCTGGCTCTGGACTGGATGACGGAGAACCTGTACTACACCAACCCTGCCACCCAGTCTATCGAGGTGAGGAGGACATGGAGCTGGGGGGAGGCCATTGTGCTGAACGGCATTCAACCCCACTGGCAATGATTGTTGTTATTGTTCCTCCGCTGGCAGTGCAACTAAACTTGTGTGTGTTTGTGTGTGTGTGTGTGTTTCCAGGTGTTGAGACTGAGAGGGGAGGTGCAGTACAGGAAGACTCTAATCACCAATAACGGCTCTCCGACCGGTGCTGGCAGTCCGTTTGGCATCGCCGTGGACCCGGCACGTGGGTAAGCCCTGAACACAGCCCTGGCACTGCCCTGGCCTGGCACTGCCCTGGCCTGGCACTGCCCTGGCCTGGCACTGCCCTGGCCTGGCACTACCCTGGCCTGGCACTGCCCTGGCCTGGCACTACCCTGGCCTGGCACTACCCTGGCCTGGCCCCTCACCCTCTCTGCTGCTGAGCCCTCTGCCCCCCGCCCTCCCTCCCTCCCCGGGAGAGCACAACCCCTGAACACCGCACAACACACTCCACCAGCCTGATACACTCCTGTTACTGAACACCGCACAACACACTCCACCAGCCTGATACACTCCTGTTACTGAACACCGCACAACACACTCCACCAGCCTGATACACTCCTGTTACTGAACACCGCACAACACACTCCACCAGCCTGATACACTCCTGTTACTGAACACCGCACAACACACTCCACCAGCCTGATACACTCCTGTTACTGAACACCGCACAACACACTCCACCAGCCTGATACACTCCTGTTACTGAACACCGCACAACACACTCCACCAGCCTGATACACTCCTGTTACTGAACACCGCACAACACACTCCACCAGCCTGATACACTCCTGTTACTGAACACCGCACAACACACTCCACCAGCCTGATACACTCCTGTTACTGAACACCGCACAACACACTCCACCAGCCTGATACACTCCTGTTACTGAACACCGCACAACACACTCCACCAGCCTGATACACTCCTGTTACTGAACACCGCACAACACACTCCACCAGCCTGATACACTCCTGTTACTGAACACCGCACAACACACTCCACCAGCCTGATACACTCCTGTTACTGAACACCGCACAACACACTCCACCAGCCTGATACACTCCTGTTACTGAACACCGCACAACACACTCCACCAGCCTGATACACTCCTGTTACTGAACACCGCACAACACACTCCACCAGCCTGATACACTCCTGTTACTGAACACCGCACAACACACTCCACCAGCCTGATACACTCCTGTTACTGAACACCGCACAACACACTCCACCAGCCTGATACACTCCTGTTACTGAACACCGCACAACACACTCCACCAGCCTGATACACTCCTGTTACTGAACACCGCACAACACACTCCACCAGCCTGATACACTCCTGTTACTGAACACCGCACAACACACTCCACCAGCCTGATACACTCCTGGGCACAGCAGCATTCAACACCTGTCACCCCGAGAAGATCAGATCTGGCATTTGGCATTTACAACTGGAAATCCTTTGTGGTTTGTAAAATGTTTTGGTCGATGATTCCCTGAGTGTTGAGCGTTGTTGGCCCGGTCTGTAGGAAGCTGTACTGGGCGGACCAGGGCACAGAGAGCGGCATCCCTGCCAAGGTGGCGTCGGCGGACATGGACGGGGGCAACCCTGCCATCCTCTTCACCAACAACCTGGACCACGTTGAGTTCCTCACTGTGGACATCAGAGAGAACAAGCTGTACTGGGCCGTGACAGGGACCGGCATGGTGGGTCCAGATCCTCTCCACTACCCTGAACACCAACACAACAGCCTGGGACACAGTCACAGCATCACTACCATGACTAGATGGAGGATAACAATGTTATATGATAGCACACCGCGAGGTTGATGGACACATGCAACACTGTTCAGTTGATAGACAGTGCATTCAGATCAGTGTTGAATATAGCTACACTGACATCAATTCAGACTTCGCCACAAAAATTCTGTCAACTTCTGATCCTCTGTTGTTCTTACAGTGCTTTGGATAAAAGCATCTACTAAATTAATCGCGAAAAAAAAATCTCCATCTTGTAAACGTTCGTTCTTTTGAGGATTTGTTGTTGTTGGCAACGCACAGATAGAGCGTGGGGACCCGGACGGTTCGAACCGGATCACCATAGTAACGGGCCTGTCCCACCCCTGGGGTGTGGCTGTGCACGAGGGCTTCCTGTACTTCACCGACCGCGACTTCGAGGTGATCGAGCGCGTGGACAAGGCGACCGGGGCCAACAAGGTGGTCCTGAGGGACAACGTGTCTGGACTGAGGGTGCTGAAGATCCACTACAGGGAGAGTGAGTACCCAGGCGTCAACAGGGGGTCGCTACGCTGATCACACACACACGCAGGTTTGTTTTACTAGCCTAGTGAGGACTGACACACACACACACACGCAGGTTTGTTTTACTAGCCTAGTGAGGACTGACACACACACACACACGCAGGTTTGTTTTACTAGCCTAGTGAGGACTGACGCACACACACACGCAGGTTTGTTTTACTAGCCTAGTGAGGACTGACAATTTTTCTAGTCTTCTTCTGATCCTCACAAGGGTAGTTAAACAAGACACCCACGCGCACACAAACACACCCACACACCCCGCTCCCCCTCTCCCCAGCCTCTGTTACATAGCCTCACCCCGCTCCCCCTCTCCCCAGCCTCTGTTACATAGCCTCACCCCGCTCCCCCTCTCCCCAGCCTCTGTTACATAGCCTCACCCTGCTCCCCCTCTCCCCAGCCTCTGTTACATAGCCTCACCCTGCTCCCCCTCTCCCCAGCCTCTGTTACATAGCCTCACCCTGCTCCCCCTCTCCCCAGCCTCTGTTACATAGCCTCACCCTGCTCCCCCTCTCCCCCTCTCCCCAGCCTCTGTTACATAGTCTCACCCCGCTCCCTCTCTCCCCAGCCTCGGCAGGAACCTCCAACGGCTGCAGCAACAATGTGGACGTGTGTCAGCATCTGTGCCTGCCGCGGCCCGCCGGCATGTTCACCTGCGCCTGCGCCACCGGCTTCACGCTCAGCACCGACAACAGGACCTGCAGCCCCTACCAGTCCTACGTGGTCATCTCCACCCTGTCCGCCCTCAAGGGCTTCAGCCTGGAGGGCTCCGACCACTCTGAGGCCATGGTGCCTGTGGCGGGGAGAGGTGGGTGTGGGGGAGAGGTGGACAGTCTGACTGACTCTGTCTGTCTGACTGTCTGTTTGTCTGTCTGACTGTCTCCTGTCACTGTCTGTCTGTCTGACTGTTTGTCTGTCTGACTGTCTGTCTGTCTGTCTGCTTGTCTGACTGACTGTGTGTGTGTCCTGCAGGTCGTAACGCCCTCCACATTGACGTGCACATGGCGTCTGGCTTCATCTACTGGTGTGACTTCAGCAGCAGCGTGGCGTCTCAGAACGGGATCCGCCGCATCAAGCCCGACGGCTCCGGCCTCCGCGGCCTGGTCACGTCCGGGATCGGACGCAACGGCATCCGAGGAATCGCAGTGGACTGGGCCGCAGGTACCTGGAGGACCTGCCAAGCTGCTGCTGCTGGGATGCTCAGATAGGGAATTTAGTCTCGGTTATGAATTGGTCCGACTCGTTAATCATTCACTCATTAAAGGCACGATAGGAAAGTTTCGCGAGCCTTGACATTTTTGCTAGAGTTTAGAAAGGCCGGGAAGTAGACAGACAGACAGACAAGTAGCCTGTCCAATCATTGCTTTTGGTCTGAATGCTGTCCAATCATTGCATTTGGTCTGAATGCTGTCCAATCATTAGTGCCGGTCCGACCTTGATGACTGGTTGTGTTTATTACAGTCCTTCGACGCCCACAGGTATTGGATTGATTTCCTTTTACTTTTTACTATCATATCTTTAGATTTATTGGTTTCTACCAGGATGTAAAGTTTAGAGGTTTAGCAGGCGACAGATAGAGAGCAGGGCAGCAAAGGAGACAATGTTACTGCATAAGATGAAACAGTCACAACCACATCTGGTCCAAGGACAAATCTGTTCTATACAGATACACTCCGCCTGTGAGATATGGGCAGGTTTTCATTGGTCCTTGAGGAACAGATCACCAAAAATAAGACTGGTGTAATAAGAAGCTTTCTATAGCTAAACTAAAGCTTTTTGTAGCAACTAAAGTGCTTTTAACCCTTTCAGCAACTAAAGTGCTTTTAACCCTTTCAGCAGTGAAGGTTTCACCACACCCTCTAGACAGTGCCGTGCGCCAACTCCTATGTGTCTTTCAGGAAACCTCTACTTTACCAACGCCTTTAACTCCTCTGTGTCAACGCCTTTAACTCCTCTGTGTCAACGCCTTTAACTCCCCTGTGTCTTTCAGGAAACCTCTACTTCACCAACGCCTTCCTGACGGAGACGTACGTGGAGGTGATGCGCCTGAACACCTCGTTCCGCCGCGTGCTGCTGAAGACCCAGGTGGACATGCCTCGCCACATCGTGGTCGACCCCAAAAACAGGTTCCTCTTCTGGGCCGACTACGGCCAGAACCCCAAGATCGAGCGGGCTCAGCTGGACGGGACCAACCGCACGGTCCTGGTCTCCTCCGGGATCATCACCCCCCGGGGCCTGGCCCTGGACTACCAGACAGGCTACGTCTACTGGGTGGACGACTCGCTGGACATGATCGCACGCGTCAGCCCCTCCGGAGGCGAGACGGAGATCATTCGCTACGGCAGCCGCTACCCGACGCCGTACGGCGTGACGGTGTTCGAGGGCAGCATGATCTGGGTGGATCGGAACCTGAAGAAGGTTTTCCAGGCCAGCAAGGAGCCAGGCAACAGCGACCCGCCCACGGTCATCAGAGACAACATCGCCATGCTGCGTGACGTGGCCGTGTACGACCAGCGCACCCAGCCCCGCTCGGCCCAGCAGCTCAACAACAACCCCTGCCTGGAGGACAACGGCGGCTGCGCCCACTTCTGCTTCGCCCTCCCCGCGCCCGCCCCCCACGGCAGGAAGTGCGGCTGCGCCTTCGGGAACCTGGCGGCGGACGAGGAGAGCTGCGTGGTGTCGCGGGACGACTACCTGGTGTACACCACGGAGAGCACGGTGAGGAGCCTGCGTCTGGACCCAGACGACCACGTGCTGCCCTTCCCCGTGGTCAACGTGCCGCGCACCTCCGTGGCGCTGGATTATGACCTCACAGACAGGCGGGTCTACTACACCCAGAGCTCAGGGGTGGGTGTCAGCAGGATCAGCTTCATCAGCCTGTCTGCTCCCACAGCGCCCCCTGTGGTGGTGGCCGAGGGTAAGAACCTGCCGCTCCCGTACCTCATTACAAGACACTATTAAATATCAATACTTATACACTAATATATTGTGCATAGTTGCCAGTCCAAGCAAGATCACCATCTATTGTAGCATTCGTAATTCATAACTTTGAGTTTACATTTAGTCATTTAGCAGACGCTCTTATCCAGAGCGACTTACAGTAAGTACAGGGACATTCCCCCCGAGGCAAGTAGGGTGAAGTGCCTTTCCCAAGGACACGTCATTTTGCACGGCTGGGAATCAAACCGGCAACCTTCTGAGTATTAGCCCGATTCCCTAACCGCTCAGCCATCTGACTTCATCTGAGTGATATTTGAGTGTGCCAAGATGTTTATGACGTTTATGTGCTGGTTCAGATCTAGGGGCCCCTGATGGCATTGCCTATGACTGGATCAACAAAAGGATTTACTACAGTGACTACATCAACCAGAGCATCAGCTCCATGTCTATAGACGGATCCCAGAGGTCTGTCATCGCCCGCGTGCCCAGACCCAGAGCCATCATGCTGGATCCCTGCAGAGGGTAAAACAGGACAAACCTGGCAACACAGTGGAGAATTTCACTTCAAGATAACTAAACATGTCTAGCTAAACCTGACTGTCTTCCTGTCATGAGTAGAGGGAGAGGGTAAGAGCTGATGTTGGTTTGTAAACAAGGCCTTCCCTCTACAGGTACATGTACTGGACAGACTGGGGAACCCATGCCAAAATAGAGCGTGCCACTTTAGGAGGAAACTTCCGGACAGAGATAGTGAACATCAGTCTGGTGTGGCCCAACGGTCTGACCCTGGACTACGAGGATCAGAGACTGTACTGGGCGGACGCCAGCCTGTAAGACTCTCTCATGATCACTCTCCTGACAACATAACCGCATGGTCCATCCAGAACAGAAGTCTGGAGGGGTTTAACCCTGTGGTGACTTCCTGTGGTGACTTAAAAAGAGTTGTAAAGATAGGCTTAGGTTATTCTTAGTTTAACTTATTCTTTGTTGTTCGGTCTTAAGTCATTATTAAGTATTGCTCTGTTCTTTATCTATATTATTTATACAAGAACAATGGTTCATATAGGATCAGAACTTATTTATTATAGGTTTATATTATTCATGATAGGGTTAATAAATCAAGTTAGATTGAATCCCGATGCTGCCCTGCTTCCTGGCCCGTGTCCCTCAGACTCTAACTCCTGGTTCTCCTCCGTGTCCCTCAGACTCTAACTCCTGGTTCTCCTCCGTGTCCCTCAGACTCTAACTCCTGGTTCTCCTCCGTGTCCCTCAGACTCTAACTCCTGGTTCTCCTCCGTGTCCCACAGACTCTAACTACTGGTTCTCCTCCGTGTCCCTCAGACTCTAACTCCTGGTTCTCCTCCGTGTCCCTCAGACTCTAACTCCTGGTTCTCCTCCGTGTCCCTCAGACTCTAACTCCTGGTTCTCCTCCGTGTCCCTCAGACTCTAACTCCTGGTTCTCCTCCGTGTTCCTCAGCCAGAAGATCGAGCGCTGCTCCCTCACAGGGACACACCGCGAGGTGGTCGTGAGCACGGCCACCTACCCCTTCGCCATGACCATGTTCGGCCAGTTCATCTACTGGACCGACTGGAACACGCGCAGCATCTACCGGGCCAACAAGCACGACGGCTCGGACCAGCGGGTGATGATCCAGAACCTTCCGTCCCGGCCCATGGACGTGCACGTCCTGGCCAGCAGCAAGCAGCAGCAGTGTGACAGTCCCTGCCAGCAGTTCAACGGAGGCTGCAGCCACATCTGTACCCCAGGTACAGCCGGTCCTGTCAGGGGGTCATGTGGGTCTGGGTACAGCCGGTCCTGTCAGGGGGTCATGTGGGTCTGGGTACAGCCGGTCCTGTCAGGGGGTCAAGTGGGTCTGGGTACAGCCGGGCCTGTCAGGGGGTCAAGTGGGTCTGGGTACAGCCGGGCCTGTCAGGGGGTCATGTGGGTCTGGGTTGGTTGGTTGTGTGTGTGCGTGAGAATTTATGTGTGTGTGTGACTGTTGGTGTGTGTGTTGGGGCCTGTGTGTCTAGATAGATAGATAGATAGATAGATAGTATAGTGTGTGTGTATATACGTGTGTGTGTGTGTGTGTATGCCTGTGTGTCTGAACATCAATGTGTGTACTGGGGTCTGTGTGTGTGTATAATATCTAGATGTGTGTGTGTCCCGTCCCCAGGTCCCCACGGTGCAGAGTGCCAGTGCCCCTCCCAGGGGCGATGGTACCTGGCCGACAACAAGCACTGCATCCCTGACAACGGCACGCGCTGCCAGGCGGGCCAGTTCACCTGCATGAACGGCCGCTGCATCCGCGCCCAGTGGAAGTGTGACAACGACAACGACTGTGGGGACGGCAGTGACGAGCTGGAGAGAGTCTGTGGTAGGCTGGGGAGGGAGGCAGGGTCCTGGGGAGGGAGGGTCCTGGGGAGGGAGGGAGGGTCCTGGGGAGGGAGGGTCCTAGGGAGGGAGGGAGGGTCCTGGGGAGGGAGGGTCCTAGGGAGGGAGGGAGGGTCCTGGGGAGGGAGGCAGGGTCCTAGGGAGGGAGGGAGGGTCCTGGGGAGGGAGGGAGGGTCCTGGGGAGGGAGGGAGGGTCCTGGGGAGGGAGGGAGGCAGGGTCCTGGGGAGGGAGGGAGGCAGGGTCCTGGGGAGGGAGGGAGGGTCCTGGGGAGGGAGGGAGGGTCCTGGGGAGGGAGGGAGGCAGGGTCCTGGGGAGGGAGGCAGGGTCCTGGGGAGGGAGGGAGGGTCCTGGGGAGGGAGGGAGGGTCCTGGGGAGGGAGGCAGGGTCCTGGGGAGGGAGGCAGGGTCCTGGGGAGGGAGGCAGGGTCCTGGGGAGGGAGGGAGGGTCCTGGGGAGGGAGGGAGGGTCCTGGGGAGGGAGGGTCCTAGGGAGGGAGGGAGGGTCCTGGGGAGGGAGGCAGGGTCCTAGGGAGGGAGGGAGGGTCCTGGGGAGGGAGGGAGGGTCCTGGGGAGGGAGGGAGGGTCCTGGGGAGGGAGGGAGGCAGGGTCCTGGGGAGGGAGGGAGGCAGGGTCCTGGGGAGGGAGGGAGGGTCCTGGGGAGGGAGGGAGGGTCCTGGGGAGGGAGGGAGGCAGGGTCCTGGGGAGGGAGGCAGGGTCCTGGGGAGGGAGGGAGGGTCCTGGGGAGGGAGGGAGGGAGGGTCCTGGGGAGGGAGGGAGGGTCCTGGGGAGGGAGGCAGGGTCCTGGGGAGGGAGGCAGGGTCCTGGGGAGGGAGGCAGGGTCCTGGGGAGGGAGGGAGGGTCCTGGGGAGGGAGGCAGGGTCCTGGGGAGGGAGGGAGGCAGGGTCCTGGGGAGGGAGGCAGGGTCCTGGGGAGGGAGGCAGGGTCCTGGGGAGGGAGGCAGGCAGGGTCCTGGGTAGGGAGGCAGGGTCCTGGGGAGGGAGGGAGGCAGGGTCCTGGGGAGGGAGGCAGGCAGGGTCCTGGGGAGGGAGGGAGGCAGGGTCCTGGGGAGGGAGGCAGGGTCCTGGGGAGGGAGGCAGGGTCCTGGGGAGGGAGGGAGGCAGGGTCCTGGGGAGGGAGGCAGGGTCCTGGGGAGGGAGGCAGGGTCCTGGGGAGGGAGGGTCCTGGGGAGGGAGGCAGGGTCCTGGGGAGGGAGGCAGGGTCCTGGGGAGGGAGGGAGGGTCCTGGGGAGGGAGGCAGGGTCCTGGGGAGGGAGGCAGGGTCCTGGGGAGGGAGGGAGGTTCCTGGGGAGGGAGGCAGGGTCCTGGGGAGGGAGGGAGGGTCCTGGGGAGGGAGGGAGGCAGGGTCCTGGGGAGGGAGGCAGGGTCCTGGGGAGGGAGGGAGGGTCCTGGGGAGGGAGGGAGGCAGGGTCCTGGGGAGGGAGGGAGGGTCCTGGGGAGGGAGGGAGGGTCCTGGGGAGGGAGGGAGGGTCCTGGGGAGGGAGGGAGGGTCCTGGGGAGGGAGGGAGGGTCCTGGGGCGGTGGGGGGAGGCGGTGGGGGAGGGGGTGTAAGGGCGGCAACTTTACTAACCTCCTGTTCTGGCGGCTGTGTGAGCCGTCTGTCTGTTGACGGACATCTGATGTCATGATTCTGCATGTGCTCTGTCAGTCCTGATTCACGTGAAGGGTGTGTGTGTGTGTGTGTGTGCTCTGGTTTGTTATGGTACTAAATGCTCGGGCTCTGTCTCTATGCTAATCCCCCCTCCCCTGACCCCCCTCTCTCCCCTGACCCCTCCCCTCTCTGCTGCCCTCCACTAGCATGGTGCTTCTAACCACATTTCTGTTTCTCACGGCAACAACTCTCTGTTTCAGGACCCAAGACTGATTTCAACTCTTTTGGTGTGTATGCTTGCATTTTGCCAATCAAATACAACTTGTTCTCTCACACTAACCCCGACTCTAACAAATGAAACTGTGTACTTATATCTTGCATGCAGCCCCTCAAGTGGCATCATTTATTGCCTTGTCAGGTAAAACCAACATCTACCCTGTGTGCTAGTGCGCCTGCTCCTGTTCTCCCCTCCCATTGGCCAGAGCTCTGACGTGTGTGCGTTTGTGATTGGCAGCCTTCCACACGTGCGAGCCCACCGTGTTCACCTGTGGTAACGGTCGCTGTGTCCCCTACCACTACCGCTGCGACCACTACAACGACTGCGGCGACAGCAGCGACGAGGCGGGCTGCCTGTTCCGGCCCTGCGACGCCGACAGCGAGTTCCCCTGCAACAACGGCCGCTGCATCGCCAAGGACTACGTCTGCAACGGCATCAACAACTGCTACGACAACGGCACCTCGGACGAGCAGGACTGCCGTGAGTCCACTCAGCTCCGCCTGGTCACTGACCACTCAGCACCGCCTGCTCGCTGACCACGGGAAATAACAGGCTCTTTTAAATTAAGTTAAAGTTAAATATACCACAAAGTTGTGACTGTGGAATATTTACAATCACTCAGTTTTAGTGCAGCTAACTGCAGATCTGGAGGCTGTAGGTTTAAATCCCATTTTGAATGGTGCTTTTGGCCTTTGGAAACAAGGGTTTGCGACATGAGTACATACAGTTATGATCAAATGAATCCTGAAACTCTCTCTCTCTCTCTCTCTCTCTCTCTCTCTCTCTCTCTCTCTCTCTCTCTCTCTCTCTCTCTCTCTCTCTCTCTCTCTCTCTCTCTCTCTCTCTCTCTCTCTCTCTCTCTCTCTCTCTCTCTCTCTCTCTCTCTCTCTCTCTCGGTGTCTCAGCGGAGAGGACCTGCCAGCCGGAACACACCAAGTGTCAGACCAACAACATCTGCATCCCGCGCTCCTACCTGTGTGACGGGGACAACGACTGTGGGGACATGAGTGACGAGAGCCCCACACACTGTGGTGGGTGCCCCTGCGCCCCCCCTGCACCCCTCCCTGTGTCCCCCCTGCGCCCCCCCTGCACCCCTCCCTGCCCCCCCTGCACCCCTCCCTGTGTCCCCCCCTGCGCCCCCCCCTGCGCCCCCCCTGCGCCCCTCCCTGTGTCCCCCCCTGCACCCCTCCCTGTGTCCCCCCCTGCGCCCCCCCCTGCGCCCCCCCCCTGCGCCTCTCCCTGTGTCCCCCGAGTCTGGATGTGTACAAACAGTAATAACCCTGTCCACCAATCTGGAGTCTGACTCCTCGTTACGTCTACATTTACATGATATACTCTTCTCCCGCCTCCTCCTCTCTCTCCTGCTCCTCTCTCTCCTGCTCCTCCTACCTTCTGTCCTCTCCCCATCTCCTCCTCCCCCAATCTATTCTTCCTCCTTCTGCTCTTCCTTCCCCCCTCCCCCCTCCCCCCTCCAGCCACCTCCACCTGCTCCCAGATGGAGGTGCGTTGCTCCAGCGGGCGCTGTATCCCTGCCCACTGGTACTGCGACGGGGGTCCGGACTGTGCCGACGGCTCGGACGAACCCTCCTCCTGCAGTGAGTCCTGTGTGTGTGTGTGTGTGTGACAAGGACTGAGTGAGTAGTGTATGCCTATTGTGAGGGACGTGGTCAGTCAGGCCTCCTATTGTCTGCCGCATTCCTCCACGGTGACGCCCCCCCCAGCCTCCGCTAACAAACAGCCCCTCCCTCCTCCTTTGTCCCTGAGGAGCGAGCGAGCCCCTCTTCAGCGAGTCCCTCTTCAGCGCTGGCCTGGATGCATCACCAGGCCCTGGAATGTCAAGCTGCCCATGCACTCCCTGTTTTGATAGTCAGGCTGTGGTCTCAGTCCCAGTTTCCATGAACACTTTTAGTTCATGGACAGAAAGTGGATTTAATATAAGCACATTTGAAATAAATCAGTGTTCAGTAGCAGATGTGTAGTGTGAGCTTGTGTGTGTAGTGTGAGCTTGTGTGTGTGTAGTGTGAGATGGTGTGTGTGGTTGTGGTGTTCAGTGTGTCTGCTCTCTCCTGCCTCAGCCACGCTGGTGAGAACCTGCAACACGGAGCAGTTCCGCTGCGACGACGGCAGGTGCATCGCCTCGTCCTGGATCTGCGACGGGGACAACGACTGCGGGGACATGAGTGACGAGGACCAGAGGCACAGCTGTGGTGAGAGTCTTGCCTCCCTCTGGGGGCTCCTCCTCCTGCTCCGCTCCCCCTCCTCCCCCACCCTCCTCCCCCACACCCTCCTCCCCCACACCCTCCTCCCCCACACCCTCCTTCCTCTCTCACCAACCCCACTTCTCTTCAACCAACACATCTTCCTCCGCCCTCTCCCCTCCCCCTGTGTGTCATGGATCAGGATGCAGACTGGGGGAGGGGCTGGGGGGCTGGGGGCCAGGGGGGCTGGGGGCCAGGGGGGCAGGGGGTGAGGGAGGGAGAGCACCGGGGGTGGTGTCTCCTGTCTGGTTCCAGCACCTCTGCTTGCTGTGGAAGGTCTCCGGCCAGAGTCCTCACAGCAGACATTCCTGATTTCCCCCTGCCTCACTCGCTACTTTGTGCTGAACTACTTTGTGCTGAATCCAGACTCTTACGTCACGTCTCAGCAGCCTGTCCTGCCGACCAGGAGGTGCCGGGAGGCCCACGGCCGGCCCTCCTCAAGCCCCTCTGCAGGAGGCGCACTCTAAACACCGGGGGTTCAATCACAGCGCAGGGACGGGCGACCCCAAGTCACGGCTGGGAGTTTGGAAATACAGTTAGGAATGTTTGGACTGTGAGACATGCAGCCGCGGAGAGTGCTCGTCAGGGGAGGTTGGGATTGGTCTAATTTCCTCCTTGCCCTGTGGTTCCCCAGCCAACCGCACGTGTTCGGCCTCCGAGTTCACCTGCGTGAACAACCAGCCTCCGCAGCGGAAGTGCATCCCTCGCGACTGGGTGTGCGACGGCGACGCCGACTGCACCGACGCGCTGGACGAGCACCAGAACTGCTCCAGGAGGTCCTGCGGCGTCAACGAGTTCACCTGCAGCAACGGCCTCTGCGTCCACAGCTCATACAGGTGAGAGAACAGGCCGGAAAGGAAACGCACGTCCAAGCCGCTCGAATGCAAAATGAGCAAGGTAATCGACACAGAATTGAAGAGATGTAATGCTGAGGGTATATGTCAGGCAGTTTGAACCGGGGTGTTTAAGCGCCCCCTGGTGTTGAACGAGGCTCTAACATGAGTGAGTGGTGGCAGGTGTGACCGGAAGAACGACTGCGGGGACAGCAGTGACGAGCAGAGCTGCACGTACCAGCCCTGCCCGCAGCACCAGTTCACCTGCCAGAACGGCCGCTGCGTATCACGCGACTTCGTCTGCGACGGCGACAACGACTGCGGCGACGAGTCGGACGAGCTGGAGCACGTGTGTCACACGCCGGCGCCCACCTGCCCCCCCGCCCAGTACAGGTGCGACAACGGCAACTGCGTGCCCCTCGTCAACGTGTGCGACAGGAGCGACGACTGCTCGGACAACAGCGACGAGAAGGGCTGTGGTGAGTGAGGAGGTCGTGGCTCGGGGAACACTCCTCATCCGGGATTAATAACTCCAGTGTGTGTGTGTGTGTGTGTATGAGTGGTTGGAGCATGGACACACACACATACTATGGAGTCACTCAACACAGATGACGAACAGAGATTAACACTCCCCCCCTCCCCGCAGGCATCAACGAGTGCACGGACCCCTCCATGCACCACTGCGACCACGACTGCACCGACACGCCCACCAGCTTCCTGTGCAGCTGCCGCGGCGGCTACCGCCTCATGTCCGACAACAAGACTTGCGACGACGTGAACGAGTGCACGGCCACGCCCGGCGTGTGCAGCCAGGTGTGCGAGAACACGGTGGGCTCGCACGTGTGCAAGTGCGCCCCGGGCTTCCTCCGGGAGCCCGACGGCCGCAGCTGCCGCCAGAACAGCAACGTCGCCCCCTACCTGATCTTCAGCAACCGCTACTACCTCCGCAACCTCTCCACGGACGGAGAGGCCTACTCCCTCATCGTGCAGGGCCTCACCAGCGTGGTGTCGCTGGACTTCGACCGCGTCGACAAGAGGCTGTACTGGATCGACGTGAGCCGCCGGGTGGTCGAGAGGATGTTCTACAACGGCACGGGCCGCGAGGCGGTGGTGAGCGGCGTGCTGCACGGCGAGGGGCTGGCGGTGGACTGGGTGGGCCGGAAGCTGTACTGGGCGGACAGCTTCCTGGACTGTCTCAAGGTGTCCGAGCTGGACGGGCGTTTTGTCCGGAAGCTAGCCGAGCACTGCGCGGACGCCAACAACACGTACTGCTTCGAGAACCCCCGAGCTCTCGTCCTGCACCCCAAATACGGGTGAGTAACGAGGGATTCTGAGGAGAGGGCGTAGGAAGGACCGTTTTTAAGAACGCTTGTGCTTCCTGTTTGGAGGAGGATGATCCTGGTGTGAGTGCTGATGTTGTGTTGTCGCTCTCAGCTATGTGTACTGGACAGACTGGGGCGACAAAGCGTTCATAGGCCGCGTTGGGATGGATGGAGCCAACAAGACAGCCATTATCACCACCAAGATAGAGTGGCCCAATGGGATCACCATCGACTACACCAACGACATGCTCTACTGGTCCGATGCCCACCTCAACTACATTGAGTGAGTCTACATCTCTACCACTGAATAATCACCCTCTATTAGGTTACATTTGACATTTCACTCAATTGGCAGAAGCAACATTCAAATGTATTTTTTAAATGTGTTATTTAAAAAGTACAGCTGAAGATCATGGATCAGAAGAGCATAGTTCCAACAGTAATTCGGTGGTCAGAGTGATAGGCTGGGTGTTTTATAGCCACGTTCAAAGTAACCTTCTCATCTTCCAGACAGTTCAGTGCTAAACACACACCATCAGTTTGGTGGCTTTGAAAGCACTGGAACCCCGCAGAGAGTGACCTCTGGGTGACCCCTCTGACCCCGCCCCCACTCGCAGGTACTCGGACCTGGAGGGCCGCCACAGACACACGGTGTACGACGGCGTACTGCCCCACCCCTTCGCCCTGACCGTGTTCGAGGACACGCTGTACTGGACCGACTGGAACACGCGCACCGTGGAGAAGGGCAACAAGTACGACGGCTCGGGCCGCCAGGCCCTGGTCAACACCACGCACCGGCCCTTCGACATCCACGTGTGCCACCCCTACCGGCAGCCCATCGGTGAGTCCCGGAGGACAAAACAAGCGTCCTGTTGGCCAGCGCTTCCTCCCCCTCCCCGGGAAATCAGTGTTGAGACACTTTGATTCTTATCACCTCATTAAGCGGACGCTTCCTGCTTGTTTAGCCCATTGAAGTGTTTACCTCCGGTAAGACAATGCAGCGCTTGTGTTGGCCCAGCTGAGCTGAATGGGGGGCCTGGGGTGAGTGGGTTTCTGACCCTGTGTCCTCTGACAGTGACCAACCCCTGCGCCGTGAACAATGGAGGCTGTTCCCACCTGTGTCTGATCCGCGACGGGGGGCGGGGCCACACCTGCGAGTGCCCCGACCACTTCCTGACCGTGCAGCTGGGGGGCGTGGCCCGCTGCCTGCCCATGTGCACCAGCACGCAGTACAGATGCGCCGACAACGAGAGGTGAGTCGGGGTTCACCACGGCGCTCCGGAATCACTCTGTGATTCTGTCCAGAGAATCTGGACAGAATCTGTCCGCCCTAGCCCCGGCCCCTTAGCTGTCATGCCCCTGTCTCATTTCATCTAGTCAGGCCTCCCCCATCTCCTCTCCATCTAGTCAGCCCCCCCCCCCTTTCAGAGCCCCCCCCCTTCATCCAGTCAGACCCCTCCCCATCCTGGGCCCCCATGTCAGGGTCTCAAGGCCCTCAACCTCCCCTTCTTGTCTGTGGTCTTTAAACACAACCTCCCCCTCTCTGCCTCCCCCTCTCTGCCTCCCCCTCTCTGCCTCCCCCTCTGCCTCCCCCTCTCTGCCTCCCCCTCTCCGCCTCCCTCCCCCTCTCTGCCTCCCCCTCTCTGCCTCCCCCTCTCTGCCTCCCCCTCTCTGCCTCCCCCTCTGCCTCCCCCTCTGCCTCCCCCTCCTCCCTCCCCCTCTCTGCCTCCCCCTCTCTGCCTCCCCCTCTCTGCCTGCCTCCCCCTCTCTGCCTCCCCCTCTCTGCCTCCCCCTCTCTGCCTGCCTCCCCCTCTCTGCCTCCCCCTCTCTGCCTGCCTCCCCCTCTCTGCCTCCCCCTCTCTGCCTGCCTCCCCCTCTCTGCCTCCCCCTCCTCCCTCCCTCCAGGTGCATCCCTATCTGGTGGAAGTGTGACGGCCAGAGGGACTGCAGAGACGGCTCTGACGAGCCCTCCACCTGCCCCGGCCGGCACTGCAGCCTGGGCCAGTTCCAGTGCAGCGATGGGAACTGCACCAGCCCCCACTTCCTGTGTAACAGCAACCAAGACTGCCATGACGGCTCCGATGAAGACCCTGTGCTGTGTGGTGGGTCTGGAAACCTGTCTCACCTGGTTACATACAGCAGTGGTTTTCAAACCTTTTTTTACCCACATTTTCAAAATGACAAACCATCGCGACTCAAATTATATGGGTGTTGTTTGCAAATATACAATTTTCCTATCATTATAATTTATTTGTACGAGTTTTAACAGAATGATTCGTTCTAACTGTCATCAGTAATAACACAACATTAATTTTCTAAATATTAACAGATGTTTTAATCACAAAAATAACCAAGATCAGGTGATTTTCCCCCCCCCAAATAAGTATCAGATGTGCTAATGCGACGGGTGCACCTGTTTCGTTTTCCTCAATATTACAGTCCAGTCCAGTCAGGTGTGCAGGATGAGAGTACAACGCGCATATCAGCTGCAGAGTTCAGTCTATTTCTGTGCTTGTCTTTATTTTGAGTGGAAAATCCAACTTCACATTTGTATGTGGTTGTGAAAGGCAAAAGCAAAACACATCTTGCTTTACTTAGCATTGGATATTCAGATGCGATGCTCGGCCAGAATGATGATAACTTCATGACTGCGTGTCGTGTTTTCAATGTACTGTCACTGGTCAGCTGTAGTAGCTCAGTCTCCTCAGATGGAGTTACGGCCAGCCCAAGGAGTGACACTGGGCTTTCAAAATAAAAGTTTTTTTTTGCTCAATTTCTTGTCCCTTAAAAGTACCATCAAACTGTCAGATGTGCTAGCAATATAAGTGGTTCTGATTCTAGACCTATTTTTCTGACAACAAAACGATCCATGTTGATGTTTTAACTAGCCATGTGAAACTAAAGTAAAATGAAAAGTTGGAAATGTTTAATAAATTGAAATCAAAGGTAGGAAAGCTAATAAATGGCAACAAAAAAAAATACTTCTAACGACTAGCGCTTTGGGGAGATCAACACATTACAGCGGTTATTTTGTCTGACGTAGGTAAGCTTGACCTACACAGTTTAGTATACTGCCGCATGTGGCTGTGGAGATGTACTGTCAATAATAACAATGTTAACCCCGAGAGAAAACCAATGAAAAAATTATTATGAAAACATATTTGCCGACCCAAATTTCATCCCCCGTGACCCACCCGTGGTTCGGGACCCAGACTTTAAAATGCTTTAAGAAATTATTAAATGAAAAGACTAAACAACATTTAAAAAAATATAATACTAGTCATGCCAAAAAACTTGGGTACTTTTGCACAGTACTGTATACATGTATGCATATATTTACATTTAGTCATTTAGCAGACGCTCTTATCCAGAGCGACTTACAGTAAGTACAGGGACATTCCCCCCGAGGCAAGTAGGGTGAAGTGCCTTGCCCAAGGACACAACGTCATGTCCTTATATTGTATTTCTAGTAGTTCTTCTTATACTGCATAGTGTCCTATAGTACGTACTATAACATTAAAATATACTAAGAATAGAGATGGATGTGAATGTAATTGGATGTGGTTGGATGTAATTGGATGTGGTTGGATGTAATTGGATGTGGTTGGATGTGGTTGGATGTGGTTGGATGTAATTGGATGTGGTTGGATGTGGTTGGATGTAATTGGATGTGGTTGGATGTGGTTTCTCCTCAGCCACCCACCAGTGTGAAAGCCACCAGTGGCAGTGTGCCAACAAGAGGTGTGTCCCTGAGTCGTGGCAGTGTGACGGGGAGGACGACTGTGGGGACGGCTCTGACGAGGACGCGGCTCACTGCTCCAGCCGCTCCTGCCCGCCAGGACAGTTCAAGTGTCGGAACGGACGCTGCGTCCCGCAGAACTGGAAGTGTGACGTTGACGACGACTGTGGGGACAACTCTGACGAACCTCTGGAGGAGTGCAGTGAGTGGAGACACACACACACAGCATATACACACACACATACACACACACACACACGCACACACACGCACACAGAGAACCCATCCACACACACACACATGCAGTAGATGTGGACTGACCCCTCCTTGTGTTCCTCCACAGTGGGACCCTCCTATCGCTGTGACAACCATACCCAGTTTGACTGCAAGACCAACTACCGCTGCGTGCCCCTCTGGTCCGTCTGCAACGGGAACAACGACTGCAGGGACAACAGCGACGAGCAGAACTGCCGTGAGTCCTCTGCTGTTTACTGGCTGTTCTGGTCTGGTGTTGGGACCCCATGTTTCCAGCGGGGCCTGAGGAACTCTTCCCATGGTCTGAGGTTGGTGGAAGACCAGGCACCAGAGGAGGACCAGGCACCAGAGGAGGACCAGGCACCAGAGGAGGACCAGGCACCAGAGGAGGACCAGGCACCAGAGGAGGACCAGGCACCAGAGGAGGACCAGGCCATGTCGGGAGGGAGGGAGGGAGTGAAGGGTTATTAGCTAATACTCTGGCCTTTCAGCACAGCTTCAGACTAAGGAGGAGGGAGGTGTGATGGGTCTCAACACCCCCACCTCCATACACACCCCTGGGAGAAGGATCTGGATTTATGGCCTGTGTGTGTGTGTGTGTGTGTGTGTGTGTGTAGGCCCGTCAGTGCGTGGGGTAGGGATCACACTGAGCTCTTTGTACCGTGTTACGACTCACACACCCCAGTCCCGGCCCTCCCATATCTTATCAGAGGCCCCAGCTCCATTAGTGCCATCCCCGCGCAGGAGGGGAGATCGGCGCTAATCTGCCTGGAAGAATGCAGCTCTGTGGCCAGGTGGAGGGTCTCGCACTATCTCTGACCTCCAGCCCTGCAGCGCTCCCCTCATCTCCAGTCTGTGGTGGTGTCCTGTCTCCTGCCTCTCTCCTGCCTCTCCTCTCCCCTGCTCCAGACCTGCCTCTCTCCTGCCTCTCCTCTCCCGGTCTCCCCTGCTCCAGACCTGCCTCTCTCCTGCCTCTCCTCTCCCCTGCTCCAGACCTGCCTCTCTCCTGCCTCTCCTCTCCCCGTCTCCCCTGTTCCAGACCTGCCTCTCTCCTGCCTCTCCTCTCCCCTGCTCCAGACCTGCCTCTCCTCTCCCCTGCTCCATACCTGCCTCTCCTCTCCCCTGCTCCAGACCTGCCTCTCCTCTGCTCCAGACCTGCCTCTCTCCTGCCTCTCCTCTCCCTGTGTCCCCTGATCCAGACCTGCCTCTCTCCTGCCTCTCCCCTGCTCCAGACCTGCCTCTGTCCTGCCTCTCCCCTGCTCCAGACCTGCCTCTCTCCTGCCTCTCCGCTGCTCCAGACCTGCCTCTCTCCTGCCTCTCCCCTGCTCCAGACCTGGCTCTCTCCTGCCTCTCCCCTGCTCCAGACCTGCCTCTGTCCTGCCTCTCCCCTGCTCCAGACCTGCCTCTTTCCTGCCTCTCCCCTGCTCCAGACCTGGCTCAGCTCATGCCTCGCCCACGTGAGGCATGTGTCTGGCCTCCCTGGGTGATACGCTGGGTGATATTAAAATACAGGGAGCTGCTCTGGGATCAAAGTTATCCTCACTATTGAAGAATTTCTCATTAGTTTGATAGTATCTTCCTGTGGTTGTAACGGTGTTAAACTGGAAACGGCACTCCAGATAAAACCCTCTAATGGGTCGTGTTACTTGAATAATGCTAATAATGCTGGGTTTTCTCTTCTCAGCCTTACGGTAAATAATGTGTACTTCATTCATCCAGCCTTCAGTGTGTGTGTGTGTGTGTGTGTGTGTGTGTGTGTGTGTGTGTGTGTTATCTTTTGTGTGAGTGTGTGAGTGCGTATTAGTGTGTGGGCTAACGTGTGTGTATGGTGTCTGTGTGTGTATTACTGTGTGTGTTCATGTGTCTGTGTGTGTATTACTGTGTGTGTTCATGTGTCTGTGTGTGTATTACTGTGTGTGTTCATGTGTCTGTGTGTGTATTACTGTGTGTGTTCATGTGTCTGTGTGAACGTGTGTCTGTGTTTACTAACGTATGTGTAACGTTTTGTGTGTGTCTGTGCTAGCGTGTGTGTGTGTGTGTCTGTGCTAGCGTGTGTGTGTGTGTCAGTAACGATGTCCCCATGTCTGTTCTGTCCCCAGACGAGGTCACATGTAACCCCGTGGGGGACTTCCGCTGTGACAACCACCAGTGTGTCCCGCTGCGCTGGAGGTGTGACGGGGACGACGACTGTGGGGACGACTCTGATGAAGTCAACTGCAGTGAGTCCTGAGAACCCAGCCTGCATCCGGAGAGACTAGCCCCCGGCCCCCCCGGGGCCCCCGGCCCCCCCGGGGCCCCCGGCCCCCACCCACCGGGACACCCTGCCCACACCGGGCGCCCACACCCCCAGAGCTGCCTCATCACTGTGTTGATGAGTTCAAAAGCAGTTGTTTATCATGGTTGTCAGTATGTGGTCTTTATTTGACATGACAAGGTAATACAGGGACGTTGAATCATGCTGGATAAAACCACCCTTCCACCAGTAGTTTAGGTCAGTCTAACCCACCTATGAAGGCGGATGATCCCCCCCCCCCCCCCACACACACACACAGTGAGACAGCCACATGACTTAGAGGCGTTGATGGCAAAGAATGGACCTGCTGTTGTTTTATCAGATAGCGAGGTGCTCTTGTAGAAGAGCCTCAACACTTCAGGGTCTCTCTGAAGCAGCTTCATCAGCCGCTGCAGAGCTGGGCTGTCCTCGGGCTGTCCTCGGGCTGTCGAGCGAGGAGGCCACCTCGTGCCCCCGGGAGTCTCCTCTGTCTGAGAGCACGCCAGCTAATGAGGAGCACGTAGCGAGGACCAGCGTCTCACACTAAATCACAGCGTCCTTACAATAACAAGCTGGGAAGGCCCTCCTCGTAAACGGAGTGGTAAATACAGACAGAGCCCCCCGACCGTCTGAAGACGATGAGCTCATCACTGAGGAATGGCAACGTTTGTTTGCTTTGATCAAACGGCATGTATAATGTGATAATATGATAACGGAATACACAGCTGTCAGCCCTGTATTTTATCCTAGTCAAGGTTTCAGTCCTGTCATTATCTCACCATATGCAGTGATGACTGTGTCTGGTATCAAACATATCCATCTTGTTCCCTTCCAGGCCCGCGTGCATGCTCGGAGAGCGAGTTTCGCTGCGATAATCTCCACTGCATTCCCGACCGTTGGGTCTGCGACCATGACAACGACTGCGAGGACAACTCGGATGAAAGGGACTGCGGTGAGTGGAGCCGTCTCTGTCCTGGCCGTGGGGATGGTCAGACGTGCCAAGCAAAGACGCCATGCAAGCTTCGCTCTGAAAGCGCAGGAGTGACCGACAGGACCACCGAGATTCATTTATACAGCGCTCTCTGAAGACCCATCGCTCAGAGGGAGGATAAATCCGATGCTATTCTGCTGTCGGTTGCTGTCTGTCGGTGTTTATTTACTGTAGCCATGAGCAGCGTCTGGGCATGTGAGCCTGGAGCTTGGCGTGTGCAGGATCAACAGCGGGGCTCTGGAAGGGCTAAGTGGCCGAGGTACTGACCGTTTCCCCCGGCTTGGCTGTGTTGCAGAAATGCGGACCTGTCACCAAGGTTACTTCCAGTGTGCCAGCGGACACTGCATCTCCGAGCGGTTCAAGTGTGACGGCAACGCCGACTGCCTGGACTTCACCGATGAGACGTCCTGTCGTGAGTAGCATTTACATTTACATTTAGTCATTTAGCAGACGCTCTTATCCAGAGCGACTTACAGTAAGTACAGGGACATTCCCCCGAGGCAAGTAGGGTGAAGTGCCTTGCCCAAGGACACAATGTCAGTTGGCATGACCGGGAATCGAACTGGCAACCTTCGGATTACTAGCCCGATTCCCTCACCGCTCAGCCAACAGACTCAATCATGCAATCATGAAGGGCCTTTCATTACTCTTAAATACCGTTTGTAACTCTTACTCCTCAGGGACCTAATAATAATAATGATAATAATATATATTTTTTGTAATGTGCCTTGCTTGTGCTCAAAGCACTACAGTACAGTGAAAAGTAAAAGTTACAATGATAAAAACACCTTTGTCACGTGTGTGGTTGTGATTTGCAGCGACCCGCTATCCCAACGGTACCTACTGCCCTCAGTTCATGTTTGAGTGCCGGAACCACGTGTGTGTTCAGCCCTACTGGAAGTGTGACGGAGACAACGACTGTGGAGACGGCTCTGATGAGGAGCTCCACCTCTGCTGTAAGAACGTCAGCATGGACTCACTCTGCACTTACACTGACATAGTCTCACATGTCCGCACCGTCGACACCGCAGAACGTCAGTGTCACATAAACAGTGTCACCCTCTCATCGCTTTCCTGTCTCCTCTCTCATGTCTCCTCTATTCTCTCTCCTCTCCCGTCTCCTCTATCCTCTCCCGTCTCCTCTCTCCTCTCCTGTCTCCTCTATTCTCTCTCCTCTCCTGTCTCCTCTCTCCTGTCTCCTCTATTCTCTCTCCTCTCCTCTATCCTCTCCTGTCTCCTCTATCCTCTCCTGTCTCCTCTATTCTCTCCTCTCTCCTCTATCCTCTCCTGTCTCCTCTCTCCTGTCTCCTCTATTCTCTCCTGTCTCCTCGATCCTCTCCTGTCTCCTCTCCTCTCTCCTCTATCCTCTCTCCTCTCCTCTCTCCTGTCTCCTCTCCTGTCTCCTCTCTTGTCTCCTCTCCTGTCTCCTCTCTCCTCAGTGGACGTCCCGTGTGAGCCACCCTTCCGGTTCCGCTGCGACAACAACCGCTGCATCTACAGCCACGAGCTGTGCAACACTGTGGACGACTGTGGCGACGGCACCGACGAGAAGGAGGAGCACTGTGAGTATGGACCAATCACACGGAGGGAGGCGGGACCTCTCTAGGAAGGTTTCAGATGACATAGGTACATGTATAGATTAGTGTACTATAGTATTGTGGTGAGTATAGTGCACTATAGTAAAGTATAGTATTGGGGTGAGTAAAGTATATCTCTCTCCCTCTCTTTTTCTTTTTCTCTCTCTCTCTTTTTTTCTCTCTTTCTCTCCCTCTCCCTCTCTTTTTCTCTCCCTATCTCTTTCTCTCCCTCTCCCTCTCTCTCTCTCTCCCACCCCAGGCCAGACCCCCACACATGGACCTTGCTCAGCAGATGAGTACAAGTGCAGTAACAGCCAGTGCATCCCTCTGCAGTACGCCTGCGATGACTACGATGACTGTGGAGACCACTCAGACGAGCTGGGGTGCAGTGAGTAACCCTCCCACCAGTGGCCCAATCCTGTTTATGTGTTGCTGTTGTTCTTTTTTGTAAAACCGTGGACCGTGTCTGACGTCTGGACTGTCAGACGTCTGGACCGTATCTGACGTCTGGACCGTGTCTGATGTCTGGACTGTCTGACGTCTGGACTGTCTGACGTCTGGACTATCAGACGTCTGGACCGTGTCTGACGTCTGGACTGTCTGATGTCTGGACTGTCTGACGTCTGGACTGTCTGATGTCTGGACCGTGTCTGACGTCTGGACTGTCTGACGTCTGGCATGTCTGACGTCTGGACCGTGTCTGACGTCTGGACTGTCTGACGTCTGGACTGTCTGATGTCTGGACTGTCTGACGTCTGGACTGTCTGACGTCTGGACCGTGTCTGACGTCTGGACTGTCTGACGTCTGGACCGTGTCTGACGTCTGGACCGTGTCTGACGTCTGGACTGTGTCTGACGTCTGGACCGTGTCTGACGTCTGGACTGTCTGACGTCTGGACCGTGTCTGACGTCTGGACTGTCTGACGTCTGGACCGTGTCTGACGTCTGGACTGTCTGACGTCTGGACCGTGTCTGACGTCTGGACCGTGTCTGACGTCTGGACTGTGTGTTCCCCATCAGATCACGGCTCGGGGCGCTCCTGTAGTGAGAACATCTGTGAGCACAACTGCACCGACCTGACGGACGGAGGCTTCCTGTGCTCCTGCAGGCCCGGCTACCAGCCCCTCCAGGACGACAGGAACTCCTGTGAAGGTACGCTGCTGGGACGTCACAGTCTGCGGCCTGTCGGTTCAGCAACCACCTGGCCCTGCTTGAAGAAAGCCCATTCTCTGGTTTAATCCCTTGTCCTTGTATATCACAATATCAGATTTCACAATCTCTGACGTGGCAATCTTAATCTCTGCTCTCCCAATCCCAATCCCTGCCTTGTGTTTGTGAGCAGACGTGAATGAGTGTGAGATCTACGGGACGTGCCCCCAGGACTGCAGGAACTCCAAGGGCAGCTACGAGTGCTTCTGTGCCCCGGGGCACCGCTCGGTCGGCGGGCAGCAGGGCGTGGAGTGTGCAGCGGAGGGTAAGAGCTGTGCACAACCTGGTTTATGTAACCTTCCTTTCCAAACGCTGCCACCTCTCAGAACGTGGATTTCTCTTCTACATAAAAAATTAAATTAAAATAAAAAATCCTGAGTGGTGTTGAAATATTTCTCTAATGTCTCCTTCCAGGAAACCCTCCAGTGCTGCTCCTCCCTGACAACGTAAGGATTCGTCGTTTCAACCTGTCCTCGGAGCAGTACTCCGACTATGTGGATAACTCGGAGCACATCCAGGCCCTGGACTACCTGTGGGACCCAGAGGGCCAAGGCCTCAGTAAGAACACCTGGCTCTCCCACATGACACACCTCTCCACCGGCTGGGAAGACAGGGCTGTCAGAGACTGTTGAGGCTGAGTGTGTCGTGTTGTTTCTGTTGAGGCTGAGTGTGTCGTGGTGTTTCTGTTGAGGCTGAGTGTGTCGTGGTGTTTCTGTTGAGGCTGAGTGTGTCGTGGTGTTTCTGTTGAGGCTGAGTGTGTCGTGGTGTTTCTGTTGAGGCTGAGTGTGTCGTGGTGTTTCTGTTGAGGCTGAGTGTGTCGTGGTGTTTCTGTTGAGGCTGAGTGTGTCGTGGTGTTTCTGTTGAGGCTGAGTGTGTCGTGGTGTTTCTGTTGAGGCTGAGTGTGTCGTGGTGTTTCTGTTGAGGCTGAGTGTGTCGTGGTGTTTCTGTTGAGGCTGAGTGTGTCGTGGTGTTTCTGTGGAGGCTGAGTGTGTCGTGGTGTTTCTGTTGAGGCTGAGTGTGTCGTGGTGTTTCTCTCTCAGGTGTCGTCTACTGGACCGTCTTGGGGAGAGGGTCTCAGTTTGGATCCATCAAACGGGCCTACATGACAACGTTCAACGACTTTGGCAACAACCCAGTGAAGGAGGTGGATCTGAACCTGAGATACATCGCCAACCCTGACGGGATTGCAGTGGACTGGATCGGAGGGTACTTCGCTCCCACGTGTCTCTTTATGGTTTTTAGCAGGTATCACCGATCCGTATTCTGGCTGACGCCTATTCATTTTTTTGTTTTCCAGACACATTTACTGGACAGATGCAGGAACCAATCGCATAGAAGTGTCGAAGCTGGATGGGCGGTACAGGAAGTGGTTGATCCACACGGATCTGGACCAGCCGGCTGCTATTGTCGTCAACCCAGCTCTGGGGTAGGAGGCGTGACGACTACAGTGATAAGAACATAGCACATAGAACAGGCCTGAGGGACTGGGTGGGAGAGACTTGGTTCTGACAATCCCTGTGACCTTGTTTGTGTTTCCCAGAACCGTGTACTGGACAGACTGGGGTAGGAGGCCGAGGATCGAGTCGGCATGGATGGATGGGCAGCACCGGCAGGTTCTGCTGGATGAGGACCTGGGATGGCCCACCGGCCTGGCACTGGACTACCTGAACGGAGACCGGATCTACTGGTGCGACTCCAAGGAGAACATCATTGAATCCATGAAGCCCGACGGCTCGGAGAGGAAGATCGTCATGTCCGGAGGTCAGTACAGGGTTCAACCTACTCGTCATTCATTAACCAATCATCTCCCACTACCTTAACAAGGAGACACGTCATCAGACTGCACTGTAAGCGTTGTCTAAGCCCTGTAATGTGTGGTGATGGTGGTGTGCTCTGTTTGATCCCAGCCTTAGGCAACCCCTACAGTCTGGATGTGTTTGAGGGTCATGTCTACTGGACCACCAAGGAGAGGGGGGAGGTCTGGAAGGCTGATAAGTTTGGAAAGGGAGACAAAGTCAAGGTGGTGACCATCAACCCCTGGCTGACCCAAGTCCGGATCTACCAGGAGCAGCGACACAACCGCTCAGGTCAAAGAACCCTCAATCAGAAACACTAAGACCTGGTCAGAAACACTACGTAGCAAGCCAGAAACACTAAGACCTGGTCAGAAACACTAAGACCTGGTCAGACACACTAAGACCTGTCCATAAACACTACATAGCAAGCCAGAAACACTAAGACCTGGTCAGAAACACTACATAGCAAGCAAAAACACTAAGACCTGGTCGGAAACACTACACAGCAAGCCAGAAACACTAATACCTTGTCAGAAACACTACACAAGTCAGAAACACTACCCAACTCAGATACAAGACTCGGTCAGAAGCACTGGCTGAGGCTGTACCGCAAAAAACACTCCCAGCTCAGTTTGATTTGTAGTTAACGTCAGCTGATTCTCCCTCATAGTGTCGAACCCCTGCAAGGATGTGTGCAGCCACCTGTGTCTTCTGAGGCCGGGTGGATACACCTGCTCCTGCCCGCAAGGATCCAACATGGACGGCATCAACTCCAACGAGTGTGACGCAGGTATGTTCACCACATGACGTGGTAGCTTCCCAGGTGGACTGCTCGGGTCCAGCACCACCGGTCCACGCCTGGAACCATTCTCCATCCACCCGTACATTCATGGCTGTTGGTTCCTCTGTGATGTCTGTGTGACGTGGTGGTGACCTTCTGTGTGTTGCCTGGCTCTCACTCCTGCAGCCATTGAGGCTCCCGTCCCTATGCCCCTTGCATGTAGATGCATGAACGGAGGGTCCTGCTACACTGACGAAGGGGGCCTGCCACAGTGCAAGTGAGTCCATCCGCTGAACCTTCCGGAAGCACTGTGTAGAGTCAGCTAAACCTTCCGGAAGCACTGTGTAGAGTCAGCTGAACCTTCCGGCAGCACTGTGTAGAGTCAGCTGAACCTTCCGGAAGCACTGTGTAGAGACAGCTGAACCTTCCGGAAGCACTGTGTAGAGTCAGATGAACCTTCCGGAAGCACTGTGTAGAGTCAGCTGAACCTTCCGGAAGCACTGTGTAGAGACAGCTGAACCTTCCGGAAGCACTGTGTAGAGACAGCTGAACCTTCCGGAAGCACTGTGTAGAGTCGGCTGAACCTTCCGGAAGCACTGTGTAGAGTCGGCTGATGTTGTTTCATATTGGTGTTTTATCATCACCCCAGCCACAAGCTGTAACGGTTTTGTTGTTTCACTGTTTAGAAAGAAGTATGTGAGTATGTTGTATTGTATTTCTCCAGTGTGAAAAAGGATGCATATCTACATTTATAGATGTTGTTGCCTTTTGTTCTCTGCAGGTGTCCCTATGGCTACGCCGGAAGTTACTGTGAGATGGGGAAGTCGAGAGGCGCTCCAGCAGGAACAGGTACAGAACAGAGGCCAGTTACAGGAACTAGCTGAGCAAACCATATTCTTTTAGCTGCTCATTACCTGCTAATAATATTACACCACATTGCTCCAGCTACAGTTAGTCTTCCACTGATTCCCTCAACTCAGCAGACTCTGACCGTGGGTCCTCTGACCCCAACGTAACGAGGACTCAAGTCGTTTTTATCACCTGTGGAAGATTACACCGGACAATAACAAGAAGCCAAATCCAAACACTTCAGGAATCATTTATTAAATTAATGATTGTGTGGATCCCTTGAAAACCGAAAAACTCATTTTACTGAACTTTTGGTATTATTTCCCTAAGCGTTTTAATCCCCAGTATGGTTTCACAAGATGAAGGAACTTGTTTGTTGCTTGTGTACCCACAGCGGTAGCTGTGCTGCTGGCAGTGATCATCATCCTGATCACCGGAGCGCTGGCCGTTGGGATTTTCCTCAACTACAAACGGACTGGCTCCTTCATCCCCAACATGCCCAAACTCCCCAGGTAGGTCGCACCAGGACGGCCCCCAGAACCTGCCACACATTCTGCCATGGCCCTAGACAGTGTCTGATCTGACATCCTGGTAGGGCTGGGTATAGCTCAGCGGTATAACACCAGACCTCAGATGAAGAGGCCACAGGTTTGACTCCCCTGCATGTCATGGATGTGCTGCATGAACACATTACTGCCACTCGATGATGGTGATGATGATGGTGATGATGGTGATGATGATGGGGATGATGATGGTGATGATGATGGTGATGATGAGGATGATGGGGATGATGATGATGATGGTGACGCCTGCTTTCCTTCGTCCCCAGCCTGAGCAGCCTGGTGAAGTCCGGCGACGCGGGGAACGGCGTGACGTTCCGCTCGGGGGACAACGTCACCATGGACCTGGGCCCACACGCCCTCGGGGTGTCAGTCATCGACAGGGCCATGCAGCTGGTGAGCAGCCACCCGTGTCCCTTTGTCGCTTAGTGGTGTCACTGGAAGACACCGTCAGCAATGTGATGATACGCTTGACCTGAGGAGGCCTGCTTGACTTCAGAACCCCCCACAAACATTAACAAGGCTTTTTCCTCACCTGGTTTGTTCCACTCTGCTGTTAACAGAGTGAAGAAGCACGTGTTCCAGGTCACTGAGGTCAAAGCGGACACCTGTCATGTGATGGTTACTTTATGCCGTGCATTTTCACTTAGCAGTGTGTGTACCGTCTCGCCCAATCAGGATGAGAATTTTGCCGTGGGGTCAGGGCGGCAGCCAGTCACGTTTGATAACCCGCTGTATGCCACTGCAGCTGGAGTGTACAGCAATCCTGCTGTCATTCATGCCACTCAGGTAACCAAGGCAACCTTAGACACACTGTCATTCATGATCTTCTGTCAGTCTAAAGCCCCTGATCATTAATAATTCACTATGCAGGAGTACTAAACCACAGTAGTAAAGATCTTGTCTTTAAACTCCAACTAGGTGACGGTTAACGTGACTGGTGAGCAGATAGAAAACAGCTTTGCCAACCCCGCGTTCCACGCAGACACAAGCTCCGGCGTGGTGCCAACCTCCGTCACCAGCTCCAACCCCCTTCCTGTGAGTTTCCCGCCCCGCGTGGTCATGGTTACCGTAGTGGCACTGTGACCTTTGACGCCTGTGTTTGGTCTTGTGTGTTTGCAGGAGTCCAAGTGGAGTTTCTTCAAAAGAAAATTAAAACCGAGCACCACATTTGAAAACCCTACTTACTCAGAGGTAATCCCAGCGATCCCTCCATGTGTGTAGTAGTGCAGGAGGCCTCTATGGGACTGTGTGTAGTAGTGCAGGAGGCCTCTATGGGACTGTGTGTAGTAGTGCAGGAGGCCTCTATGGGACTGTGTGTAGTAGTGCAGGAGGCCTCTATGGGACTGTGTGTAGTAGTGCAGGAGGCCTCTATGGGACTGTGTGTAGTAGTGCAGGAGGCCTCTATGGGACTGTGTGTAGTAGTGCAGGAGACCTCTGACATGGGACTTAAGGACAGCTAGGATTCGTACTCTTATTGTCGTCACCAGTGTTTTTGTTGACCTTCGGCTTGTCTTGCTACGGGTGGATAATGTTTCACTTCCTGTATTTCAGATGAAAGATGAAGCAGCAGGAAGCGGGGGGGGTGATGGCTCCGCCCCCTCCCCCTTCATCCCCTCCGCCAAACCCCTGAAGAGGGAGCCCCTGAGCACCTTCTCCCCCACAGAGGACACCTTCCAGGACACAGCCAACCTCGTCAAAGAGGACAGCGAGATCTGACCCCCCTCCTACCCCCCTGCCTCCCTCCCTGCCTCTCCCCCCCCTCCCCCCCCCTCCCTGCCCCCCCGCCCCTCCCCGCCGCCCCGCCCCCCCGCCCTCCTCCCCGCCCCCCCGCCCCGCACCGCCCTCTCTCACAGGCAGATGGGAATCAAAGACACTCACTCTTCTTTGCACAGAATCTATTTTTTATATGCAGCCTGTGTACAAAACCAAGATTGTTTTGTAAGAAAAATATATTAGATGAACGTTTCAATAGCATACAGAAAAAGAAGTCTGTCGTGACTATGCCTTCTAATATTTCTTATGCCAATTCTTGTTTAATGATTTTTTTTATTTTGATGTACTATATGTATATCTTTGCACTGAAGCTGCTGATAGAAATGTTATAAATATGTTGTATATTTGTAAATTTGAAGAGTAAGATTTTGTTGATAATATCTCCTGGCAGTTCAAAAACCCATAGATGATCTTATAAATAGAGCTGCATGAACGTCAATAACAAATAACTGGTGAAGTACATTGTGAATGTACAGTAGGTGTACCATTTTAAGAGCCTGTTCATGTTTTGGGTGACGAATACAGAAGGGTCTAAAAGTCTACCACTAGTCAAGATCTGCATTTGTTTCAAATGCAATTTAAAAAGAAATCAAATGATATCACCTTTTTCACCAATTTGAGTGAAAAGATGAATCTTTGAAAACTTCAGAATACCTTAGTCTTTTGTATGTTTCCCTTTTCTGCTTTAATGTCAGCGTTCATGAACTTCACAAGTTTGTGCAAAACCTGATGACTGATGACATCGCAGCATGATGACTGATGACATCACAGCATGAAGACTGATGACATCACAGCATGATGACTGATGTTGCTTCTTGTGATGTCACAGAATGCGTAGTGTTCCATGTGGTCTCACCTGACCTGACTGTATAATATGTTTTGCCACTGAACAAAACTGGACACGACTGCAGTTAATTTTTTAATGTTTTTATATACCTCATTTCAGGGCTACAAAACAACAAATGAAACGAACTGATCCACAGCAGGGATAATTCCCCATGGCTGTTTAGTTCTTCAGATGGATATGGGTATGCTGAGCATACATAGTACAGTACATGATCAAAATTATCACGGTGTTCCTTCCCTCTGTATATTTCAATCAAAATTCAAGTTCTTTATAAAGATCAATAACGGCCTAATTTTAAATGATGGAAATACTTGAACAGGCCCATGTTAATGTATGAACTTGTATTATTCTCATTCTGGACCACCAGACTCTCTGAGTTGATATAGTCCAACAGTACAAATCCATGTGTGCAGTAATAGATTTGGTCAAGTCAGTAAATGAAGTGTCTGACTTATGTTCCTGGGCTATAATGATGTGCTCGTAGACTGATTGTTTTGTATTGTGATGAAAAGGACAAATAAAGACTGTATCAGTGATCATTCGAAACATGCCCAAATGTTTTTTTTAGATAGAGTGGAAGTCAGATTTATGTTGCTTGACAGAATTAATAAATTGAATTTTTTGTAATATGATCTCTGCATTCATTTTCAAACGCTGAATTTCATTTTTACACCTTAAAAAGTCAACACTCTCATCCTACCGAATGTTAAGTCAATATAGTATAGTTATATAACTATATATTCATTATATGTTTAAATATCCATGGCATTCACTTGTAGCTAGCTTGGGGTTACTTACAATAACACAACTACACGGTTACCGTATCGACATCACTGAGGTGGCTGCGATCGAAAGACTGGTGATTCCATCAGTTTCCTGTGTCCACCTGGTTGCCCTGGACCTTCCTGTGGTCTCTTGGGACAGGAAGGAGGACACTGACGGTGAAGTCTGCCACGAAGGACGGGAGGTAGGACAGAGGGATCCAGAGGAGCTTGGCGTCCCAGCCCGCGCCGTAGCGCGTCCGGGGGTGGACCGCCGTCAGGGCGTGCTGCATGCAGTTGGTCACCTTGGAGATGTCTGAACTGCACAGGAGACCCATGGAGAAGTCCTGGGCCTTCACGTCTACAACACAGAACACGAGGGGTGACATCCAGGCTCTGGGAAAAGCATCAAGATCAGAATCACGGCTGTTGGTGCTGTATTTACAGTCAACTCCTACTTAGTGTAGACCTCAACAGGTATTGTGATGATGATGTTTTTTTCTAGGTGACAGTTTTATCTGAAGCAACATAACGTGGAGCGGGGGGGGTTAAATCTGGGACCTGCAGTCTAAAGCTCTACAGCTGAGTTACACACTGTGAACACCGGCTACCTCAAAGCCTCTGATTTTCATCTGTTCAAGCAAACCACACACACACTTACATACTGTACACACACACACTTACATACTGTACACACATACACACACACACAGTGTGTGAGTACTCACATTCATCAAGGTAGTTCTCTCCGTAAGAGTCTTTGACGTCTTGAGGGAGCCTGTCCCACAGTCTCTTCAGGTCTGCCTCAATCAGATCCAGCCTAGTCACCCCAGTCTTGAAGAAGCCCGGCTCGATGATGCTCACCTTCACTCCAAAGTGCTGCATGTCCCTCCTGACAGCACCAGGAGGAACACAGGCGTTGGATAGGTGGATATAGACCAGGGTATGGAGTTTGCATTTCTATACATATTTTGGGACATTAAATTCATATAATAATATAATTCATGTAATTCATGTTTTTATTTTTTAAACATCCCTCTAATTATGTATTCATTTACTGTATATAGATGTTTATTAACTAATTGTTTTGAATGCATGCATTTCCTGGAAGGAGAGATTTGTTCCATGGGTTAAATGAGCACAATGACTGGCTGCAATCAACTAATACACTAAGATGCTTATGTCTATTAATAACTCAAGGGGTGAATTGGAACCTCTTCAAACTAGCGTTTGATCTTCCTAATGTTTCACAACATTCATGAACCTTGAAACTCACATCATCTTGTAATTTGTATTTAAATATAAAGATTAGAAATACATAACATTCTATGCATACTGTAATACCTGAGGCTGTCGGAGAAGGCTTCCACCCCCCACTTTGACAGACAGTAGCCTCCTCCATTCAGAGCCAGTCTCCCCAGGATGCTGGCCACGTTGACCACCCTGCCCTGGGCCTGCTTCAGCAGGGGGAGGAACAGCAGGGTCACCTCGATAACCCCCAGCAGGTTGACATCCAGGACCTTGGTGAAGTCCTCCAACTGCATCCACTCAGTGGGCCCGATGGGGATGGACCGCCCAGCATTATTCACCAACCCCCAGAGACCTGAAGAAGGAGAGAGAGACATAGAGAGAGACAGAGAGACAGGGAGAGAGAGACAGGGAGAGAGAGAGAGAGAGAGAGAGAGAGAGAGAGACAGAGAGAGAGAGAGACAGGGAGAGAGAGACAGAGAGAGAGAGAGAGAGAGAGAGAGAGAGAGAGAGAGAGAGAGAGAGAGAGAGAGAGAGAGAGAGAGAGAGAGAGAGAGAGAGAGAGAGAGAGAGAGAGAGAGAGAGAGAGAGAGAGAGAGAGAGAGAGAGAGAGAGAGAGAGAGAGAGAGAGAGAGAGAGAATAGACCCTACTTAGTCTCACATCATAAATAAATGATGGCAAGCTCTAATTCTTATAGGTACGTTTAGGAAATACTTCACTTACACAACAGTCATATTATGTGAGCACAGAAGGAGCAATGCAATCTAGATAATTCCAGCCAAAAGATTAGCAAATTCAAGAGTGATGCTTCAGATAAATATTTCATGTCAAGAGATTTCAACCACTTGTCTTACATATGCACTCCAGGAATGTCCAAAGGCAAATTATCTTTAACCAGACATATTTAAAACCACTTTAATCCTCAATGGATACACTGTATGATACATTGCCCTCCTAAGTAAGCCATTAACTAATCTGTTTTAAAGTATCATCGTCAAAGAGGCAGTCCAAGTCCTGGAAGATCCAGGTTTCAGCACTGAATCACATCTTCCAGTGTGTAAGTTTTGGGTCAGTTTGTCGTGAATCAAAACGATGTCAACAAAAAAGACACTGGGAATACAATGAGTTTACAGAAGTGTAAATTTAACACACATAAATTCTTTAAAATACGTGTTGTTTCTATTCTGTTTAGCCTAGATCACGGAGTGAGGGTGGTTGGAAAATGAATTAGGGCTGTGGAATAGTCAGACACATCTTTACTTTTTTTCTTTTACTGTATCTCTCCCGGTGTTAGACTCTGGCTGGCACCGGCACCCTATCTCTACCACCGCTGACCGTCTCACCTCTCTCCCCGACCTCGGCGCGCACAAACTCCACCGCACTTCTGATGCTCGCGCTGTCGGTAACATTGAACAGCAGCGTCTTCACCCTGGGAGAGGAAGCGGCGGTCAGCTCCGATGCGCCTTCCTCCGTCAGACATGCAGCAATAACGTTGAATCCCTTACGGTCAAGTTGCCTTGCCACTAAATTTCCGAAGCCGCTGTCGCAGCCAGTGATGAAGACATGCTTCTGGTCAAAGTCGTCGACTCTGTATGAGTCTCTAATGTACCAGACGACAGCGCTGACAGCGATTAAAATTAGAATAAATGTTATAACCTGGTGTGATAGAATTACCTGAGTGAGATAAGAAGACAATGAGTTAATCATATTAATCAGTTTTCAATATTTAGATGAATCAACTAGCCTACAAGCTAATATAGACGTTGCCAACCTCTGAAATATCAAACAGGATACTTTCTTCAGACACCTATTGCGAAATGAAATAAAATGAGTTAATCTTACTCTAAAACACAGTAACAAAACACATTTCCTTCATGATAAAATACCTAACTTACACAAGGAAAAACTAAATCTTTGTCCATTTGCGTTGCTGTCTCTGCATGATAGTTGCATATAGGCGTTTACAAAAGATTTGGCTAACAAATAAAAAATAAAATCCACACTTTAACAACTAACACTCATTATACTAAATCAGACAATAAGGGATTGGAGTCGATGAATTGCCGGTTTCTTTTTAACTACAAAACCTCTCTTGTCTCTGTCCTCCAGTTCCAGCACCATAATCCTTGTTTATCTTGCTTACTGAACTGACACTAGAAGGATTATAATATTAGTTTGTCATAATCACAGCAATGCGCCTGACATGGGCTTTTTGTGCAAATCTGGTCTTGAAAAATGAACAATTTGAAATTAAATAGATTTGCCCTTCATAGGATTATAGGAGTTTTTAAAGCTGTACTAGTTAGTAGAGAGATACAGAGTACCTGGTTTACATGATGTTCTTAATTTCATGTCAAAGTCAATGTACAATTTTCTATAGGTTGGCCTACTAGATAATTGTTTGCAAAAAGGCCTTTTTTTGCAACCAATGGCAGCGTTTTGCAGGGGTCTAATGCAAGTGTTTTTGTGACCACTAGATGGCATCTTGGAATCTCATTTAGTCTAAAACAAACAGAAAAACAAAGCTTGCAGCTTTCATAACTGACTAAACATACATGTCTCAGCAAAACTTTAGGCTTTGAGTTTTAGTTATTTAGTCAACATATAAACATTCAATTGACAAATAGTGAGTTGTATTGTTCACTTTTAGATTGACTTTTGAGCTTTACAGATGTGAAACATTTACCTGTATTTGGAAACACGGATTATAAATTGAACCTACCATAGTTCCCTTGTCATCAATGAGGTAGAAGTTAGAGAGTGGTTATCTGATCAGACCTACTCAGTCAGTGCTGAAGTTAGTGAGTGGTTAGCTGATCAGACCTACTCAGTCTCTAAACAGTGCTCATAAGCAGGTGGGTCTGCAGGTCGACTGGTGTCAAAGGTCGGTTGAATTTCAATCCCGCAGTTAAACATTTTCTCGGTGATTGATTGTGTAATGAAGCACACAAACTCTTACACAAACCGTATCTCTGATAACCTTTTTACCTAATTTCTTGAACAATAAGTTTGTATGATAAGTGACCAATAATTTGACACTACATACTGAACAAAGAGCAGAGCTGTGAAACTGTCAAATGCCAATAACAATTCAAGTGGTGGACAGATTAGTTGTATTTTGGCGCATAGTAATATAATCCAACCCTTGTAATGTTGACATCCAGTGTTGTGTGTTTCTGTAAGCGCTGGTCTTTTGTTTCCCCCAAAATATGAATGCACAAATACACAACAAAAATGTGTTTTTAACAACCCCCTGAATGTTTCATTGCATAGCAGAAAGTAAAGGTTGATAATGGATCAAGTTAATCATTCATGAGCAACTGATTTTTATTATGAAACACTGGGGTTCATGTTACACATAAAAATGATTTAAGGATAAAGTGTGTTAACAACTGCATAACAAAACTGCTGATTTAGAGTTAGCATTGCTACGTGTGTTTAAAGCCTCCACTAGCCTCCTTTTCCTTACTTATATTCTAGTATCTCTCTCTCTCTCAGGTCGTCAACGTGGGTCTAGAAGTGCCCCCCCAACACATTAGGGTGTCCTCGCACTGAGGTTCAATCCGGAATGAAACCTTTCCGTGAATATAAAAAAGGCGAACTCTGTAGTGGGGCTCTCTCTATGACACAAATACTCTACCATCATCTTTGAAATGAACTACAGCACAGATATTTTGGGTTTGACGGCATCCCTCAAGAAGAACTTGTCTGAGATGAAGGTTGGCATGTAGGACATGGGCAGCCAGAAGAACTTTGCGTCCCAGCCGGGAGAGTAGCGAGTGCGGGGGTGGAGGGCAGAGACGGCGTGCTCCATGCAGTTGACCACTTTCATCAGGTCTCCATCCAGCATCTTGGTGAAGGTGTCATTGAACTTCAAATCCACTGGAGGAACAAAACGATTTTGAAAAGTTGAGGTCACGTGATGTCAAGACTTCAGAGCTTATAGTAAAGTAGACAGTCTTGTCTCGTGAGTTTTTATCGAGGTGCATTGCAAATTGCTTTCCTCATTCCATTTGTGTGAGTGCAATTTGAACATGTCCTTCTGCAAACATACCTTTGTGTAGGTAATCGCTTCCGTAGTCATCTTTCACATCCTGAGGCAATCTGTCCCACAGCGTCTTGATGTTTTTCTTCAGGATGGACACATCAGTCACGCTGGTCTTGAAAAATCCTGGTTCAATACACAGAACCTTCACTCCAAAGGGTGCCATGTTCATCCTGAGACAGACAAAGAACACAACAGACACACAATATTTACAAGACCATAATTCAACTTGCCACAGTGTTTGCACATGAATAAAACAAGGATGTTTCTGGTACAACAAGGTGTCTCACCGCAGACTGTCATTGAAGGACTCCACTCCGTATTTAGACACACAGTACGGCCCTCCAAAGGGACTCACTCGTCCGCACACACTGGCCACGTTGACCACTCTGCCCCTGGCCTTCTTGATGAGTGGCAGGACGCTCAGAGTCACGGCGATGACCCCGTTCAGGTTGACCTCCAGCATGCCCCGGTAGTCCTCTACGGTGAGCCAATCACAGGGGGCCGTTGGCACGGACACACCTGCATTATTCACCACGGCCCACAGACCTGGAACATCGCACCCACGCACGGACACGTCAATTAGTGGAGAGGAACATTCCACACGTACATGTGCTTACATGCCAGTGTGGTACGCTGGAGGTGGTGAGCTTTAAGCCTGGGGCCAAATGTGCGTGCTTGAGAAAAGCCTTGTTTGCTCACGGTGACACCTCATTCTGTATTCAAGAATGTTCAGGGTGTTCGTCATGAGGCAACGACAGTCATTTCCCCACTCACCTTTCTCCCCAACTACTGTGGTGAGGAATGTAACAGCTTTGTTGATGCTGTCTTGGCTGGTGACATCCAGGTGAAGGGTTTTCAGTCTTTCAGAGCAGGCCTTTTTCAGCTCATCCTCCCCTTTCTCAGTGTAACAGGCTGCGGTCACACAGAAGCCCAGCTTGTCCAGATGCCGGGCCAGTAGGTTACCAAACCCAGTGTCACAGCCGGTGATGAGCACATACTTCTGCGACTTGTTGGCCACTCGTTTGGTTTCCTTGAACCAGCGGTAAATAAACCACAGCGGCACCAGAAAAAGGACGTACAGGAACATTTCTAGGAGATGCGACAGGTGGACAAACAAGGCGGGTATAATTTGGTCATCCAAGACACGTCTTCATAATCAGGGTACGAAACACTGTACGAACACGAACATTTAACTATAATCCGCCCCCAGAACACGTTGCGCAACGCTTTGACGTTAGAGCAGGGAGTATACTTCATACAATACTCCCGCCACAATACGCCGATTCATTGACCAATCGTTGGTAGAAATTGAGACCAAGAAATACTTTTAACGCAAAAGGTATTCTATCAGATTCAAAGACGCAGATGTCGTCAGTTTGGAGTTGGAAGGGTTACTCTCGGGATACAATTCACTAACATTTCAGTTATATAGTTATATAGTAAATACATTCGCCAGGAATTGATTTACACAACCATTCTTACGCTAAGAAACTTACCTGCCGCTGTCTCTGGCGGAAGTTGTAAGTTCTGGAGATGGTGGTTGGTAACTTGGCAGTAAAGTAAGTCCCCGGAGTCGCTTCGTCGTCCCACTAAACACACAGGACTTTTTCTATCGTTTGTAGCCTACTACTTCCACTCCACGTTCCGGGTCTCAAAAACAAACAACCTGTCTTTGGTTACTCTTCTAGGACATTGCAACGCGCAGAGCACTCCATCTGCCGGGTGCTCCATAATATAGCTGCTGAACCCATTTTCTGTGATTGGCTGTGATTCTCATTAATATGATGGAGTATTTCAATAGGTAGCCTACATGGTACTTTATATGTAAACTAGTGTGGTTTTGTTGTCGTAATTGCAGCCTGCACATATCAGTTAACTAAAAAATAATTTAGAGTTTCCATATTCGTCTTGGTAGGCCTATCCACGGTCTAATTAATTTAAAGTAGGTCTGTTGTATAAGGAAAGCTGGTCAACTCAGATGAATGGACAAAGAATACAGGAATGAAGGGCAGTTAAATAGTATCACAATGTGGGAGGGGGGTGACACATCAACACAGCCTTCGCAAGCACAGAGAGCATACGCATGGTGCTAGATAGCATTTGTTTTGTCTTTAGACAGGGCTTCTAGAAATGGCCTTGACGCTGCTACTATTTTCAGTTGCATGGCATATACACTTTGGTAACATTGTCAACTCCTGACCTACGACCTTGTGTCACAGACATTTCCTAATCGCATTTTACGGGGAACTAACTTTTGGCCATGCAGGCATAAGCAAGCTTTAGCAAACAGCATAATTACATTTTATCAATCATACAAGCAACATAAGTCATAGATAGGCATATTTCTCTCCTGGACAAGACCAAGGGTCATGTTAAACATAAGGTTTGATCTAACTGTTGTTGAACTCAAACTCATCACATTATCGGATATTGCACATAATTATCAGAATTGGTTTCAATCAATCATTACTTGAAGCTTTAATCACCTTGATGTGCTGTCAGGTGTGACTGAGCTCAACCCTACATGCATCATAACATTTAAACCATCTTTAAAATGTTGATTACCGAATATGTTGATTAAAAAAATGAAAATCATTCCCCTTTGACCTATGACCTCACCCAAGCACCTGACAGTCAAAACCTCGGTCTGGGAGCTGGGAACAGAATCCCATGGCTTACTCTGGGACCAAAGTCTTCATCTTCAAGCCCATTGTAGAGACCACTCCATTGTGTTCAAATGATCAGCAGGTCATTACACTCTTACAATCAATGACACATCAGAGATCTGTCTCTCCCATTAATGGCTGTAATCTTAGTGAGTGGAGCCATCGCGTGAATAAGCATTTCTGAAAGATGCCCTTGAGGTCATTAAACCCATTTTACAATATCCTGATAATAATATCCTTGTAATGCACACCTATTAATGGCTTTTCCATCTTCTGTTATTTTATAGAGTAATTTAATATAATAATAATAATAATTCAACAATAATTTAAAATAATTAAATATGAATGTTACCTTACTGGATTTATTGACATGTCATTTAAATACGTATTTGTGATGTTATTGAATCTAGATAACTGCCATATCTCCAGGGAGTCAAGGACGCTTGAAAGTGCATGGTAAAACTCTCATTAATCAGATGAGAAATCAAATCTCATGTCCAACAGCCTAAATATTTATTAACCTATTGGTTCAATGAATGTACCTTTGCCTCACAAAGGCTCTCATAATACTGAGAAACCTGTTATCAGTCAAATAAGGAACAAAGATAACAGAAGAGGCATACACTGAAGACAGGACTGACCTGAGGAGAGGCGTGAGGTGTAGGACTGTTGTTGTAGGTGATCAGAGAAGACAGGACTGACCTGAGGAGAGGCGTGAGGTGTAGGAGTGTTGTTGTAGGTGATCAGAGAAGACAGGACTGGCCTGAGGAGAGGTGTGAGGTGTAGGAGTGTTGTTGATCAGAGAACGTCAGAGACGCTGACAAAGGGACAAAGCAGGTAAAGTAGGCGACAGTTAATCTTTATTTCAAGATTAAATTAAATATGAGATCATCTGACTTGATCTCCTCTTAATGGTAAAACAAAAGACACCAGAATCCTGTAACTTGCATGTATGCATATGTATGCATATGTTTAACTGTATATTTACAATAATAGTATCGTCTAGTAATTGTAATTTATAGGCCACACAGTTTGCAACAATGTTATTGTAACTAATAGAGTTAAAACAAGGTGATTTTTAGGTGATTAGTATGTGTTTAACTGTGTGACTTTAATTGCTCACATTTCCTAAATTACTGAGGTATTTACATTTAGTCATTTTAGCAGACGCTCTTATCCAGAGCGACTTACAGTAAGTACAGGGACATTCCCCCTGAGACAAGTAGGGTGAAGTGACTTGCCCAAGGACACAACGTCAGTGGCACAGCCGGGAATCGAACTGGCAACCTTCAGATTACTAGCTGAAGGTATTTCCTCACTGTCCCAATAAGTAATTAGTTTAAACAAAGAACAATGCTGTATGTGTAAGGTTAGCCAGCTACTGTCAATAAAGTAGACTAGAGTAACTAGACCAGCTAGACATGTTAGTTGGAAAGGTTAACCTGTGTGAATGTCAGTTAGAAATGAATACTTAGAGTTAGAGTTATATTTATCTCAGTGTTTTCTTAAATCAACTTATATTGGTAAACAAAATGAACATGGACAACCAATAACCTTTTATTAGCATTTTTAAACAGTAAAACAACCAACAATCAATTAATCAAAGTACATGTGAAGTATGATTAATGAAAAGGACAAAAGCACACCTTTCAAAGTTTCAAACACAAAGTTGGCTCCCAGTGAGAAAGTAGTAATAGTGAATCCCGTTCCCCGTCTAACAGGGGGCTGACAGACTGTCTGACCTTCACAATGAAGGAGCCTGTCACACTTAAAAAAACACTTTCTCTGCCAGAGGACACGAAGATGATGTCGAAGAAGGAGAGAAGTGAGTTTCCTGCCATCTGCATACCAATGCCTTATCTTCAGTGCAGGATGAAAAAGTTATCTCTGTTAAGTTACATGTATTCAATTTCTGTTTCATTTGAACAGATATGGAAAAGGGGTGAGTCAATTACTGAATTTGCCAGAATTGCTTTGCTGAAGTCCAGCACATATTATCATACTGCTATTAGGGATATTACAATTCTACAATTCATTTTTGGTTTGAAAAGCCATAGTTATTTTATAATTTTATTCTATTGCAGAGAGGAGAGCAAAAAAGAGAATGGATTAGATATCGGATACTTTCAGCTGGTAATAACCTCCAGCCGCTACATTTCCCATCCAGTTTACTGATCGAAATGACTGATTACCGTTCTCGTTCTCTTTTAATTAATAGAAGGAAGTGTAAAAGAAACCACATCTGTCAAGGCTCAGAAGACAACCAATCCGTTTCGATTTCTCTCCCCCTCAGTTTAGGTTTGCAACCTGCCAGGACACGGTGGTGATGGTGGTGGGGGGCCTGTGTGCCCTGGTCCACGGAGCTGCCTCCCCTCTCATGCTGCTCGTCTACGGGATGATGACCAACACGTTCGTGGCCTACGAGCTGGAGGTCCAGGAGCTGTCGAACCCTAATAAGACGTGCATCAACAACACCATCGCCTGGACGAATGGCTCCGTGTTTGTGACGTCAGACAACGGCACTGTCTTCTGTGGGTGAGTTGGGTTCAGGTCGTAGCATCTCGTCAAGACTCCTGAATGAATTACACTTTGTCAAAGTTCAAAGGTGCTTCACCATAACTATAACATTCACTAAATCCATGATCTTCACAGGGTGGATATTGAGGCACAGATGACCATGTTTGCATATTATTACGTCGGTATAGGGGTTGGAGTGCTCATTGTCAGTTATTTTCAAGTAAGTGGTTGAACATGAACCAACCATGCTTCACATAGCAGTAATCCTACTTCTTGAATATTTCTACTTGAGAACCTGTTCTGCTGCTAGCGAGATGACTCTGGCATGACTTCATCCCTGCTCCTCAGATTGCCCTCTGGGTGACAGCGGCAGCACGACAGATCCAGCGAATCAGGAAGACTTACTTTCGAAAGATTATGAGAATGGAAATAGGCTGGTTTGACTGTAATTCTGTGGGAGAGCTGAACACCAGGATATCAGAGCAAGTCCCTTAATCATGAATCTATTACTCTATGTATAATGTATACATAACACGCACAATTTACATGAACTGTAATCTTTTTTAAATAATTTAACTATTTTCTTTCCTCAGTGACATCAACAAGATCAACAATGCCATTGCTGACCAGGTGTCTATCTTCATCGAGCGGATCTCCACCTTCATCTTCGGGTTCATGGTGGGCTTCATCGGGGGCTGGAAACTCACCCTGGTGGTCATCGCTGTGAGTCCTCTCATAGGCCTGGCCGCCGGACTCATGGCCATGGTGAGACCACTTTCTAAAACTTGCATTTGTAAGCGTCTCTCCCGTGTTTTATGCCATTAGACACAAGAGACTGCTTATTTTTGTCCACAGATACTCAGAGGAACATTGTTTTGTTCACAGTATCTATTGTGTATGATGTGTTCGCCCTTCCCTCTCCTCCTCTGTGCAGGCAGTGGCCAGGCTGACTGGCCGGGAGCTGGAGGCGTACGCCAAGGCTGGTGCTGTGGCCGACGAGGTGCTGTCCTCCATCAGAACAGTGGCAGCCTTCGGAGGCGAGGAGAAGGAGGCTGAAAGGTACCTCTCGTGCTCTCGTTCTGAGGAGAGGAACAGCCCCACGCCCTCCTTCTCCCCGCTGCTGACGGACACAGACAACGCCAGGGTAACCCTGATGCATCCCCCCCTTTTCCTCCAGGTATGACAGGAACCTTGTGGAGGCCCAGAACTGGGGAGTGAAGAAGGGCACCATCATCGGGCTGTTCCAGGGCTACCTGTGGTGCATCATCTTCCTCTGCTACGCCCTGGCCTTCTGGTACGGATCCAAGCTGGTGATAGAGACCAAGGAGTTGTCTCCAGGGAGCCTCATTCAGGTATGGGGGAAACTCACATCCCTGTAACATCCCCTGCAGCCTCTCAGGTCTGTAAGAGCTGAGAGGAGAGGAGAGGGAGGGAAGGAAGGAAGGGTCTGATGTCTCTGTTTCCAGGTGTTCTTTGGCGTCCTCATGGCAGCCATGAACCTGGGTCAGGCTTCGCCCTGTCTGGAGGCCTTTGCGTCCGGTCGTGCTGCGGCCAAGTCCATCTTCGAAACTATAGACAGAGTGAGGCAGAATGTCAAGCCTGATTCCACAATCAAGGATTTGATACCACAATCAACGATTGGATGAAATGATGATGATGATGATGGACATGTGAATGATTGAACCTCTTGTTCAGGAGCCAGAAATCGATTGTTTCTCAGAAGAGGGTCACAAACTCGACAAAGTAAAAGGAGATATTGAATTCCACAATGTCACGTTCAATTACCCTTCTCGGCCAGATGTCAAGGTACTCCCGCCCCACAACCTTTCAGTATTCCTCGCGTTCCTCTGAGGTGCCTCTGTAAAACCAGCGGTGTGTGTGCTCAGATTCTAGACGACCTGAGCATGGCGATTGAAGCAGGGGAAACGACTGCCTTCGTGGGGCCCAGTGGATCTGGGAAGAGCACCACCATCCAACTCATACAAAGGTTCTACAACCCCAAGGAAGGAATGGTACGGCACCACCCTCCCACACCCCTCTGTGTTTTAATTGAGCTGTTAACATAATGAGGCCAGTCTGCAGTGCCTCAGTAGATACTGGATTAAGACACAATCATTCTCTCCCTCTCTCGCTCTCTCTCCCTCTCCGTCTCTCTCTCTCAGGTGACCCTGGACGGCCATGATGTCCGCAGCTTGAACATCCAGTGGCTTCGCTCCCTCATCGGCGTAGTAGAGCAGGAGCCAGTGCTGTTCTCTACAACCATAGCGGAGAACATCCGCTTCGGCAGGCCTGGGGTAACAATGGATGACATCATCCAGGCAACGAAGGAGGCCAACGCCTATAACTTCATTATGGAACTGCCCCAGGTACCGTTCAAGAACAGGTTCTATTCAACTATACTATTATAATGTTAAACCCGATGACCCATACAGCTCAGTGATTCTGCTAACGCATGTGGCACCATGTTTACATTTAGTCATTTAGCAGACGCTCTTATCCAGAGCGACTTACAGTAAGTACAGGGACATTCCCCCCGAGGCAAGTAGGGTGAAGTGCCTTGCCCAAGGACACAACGTCAGTTGGCATGACCGGGAATCGAACTAGCAACCTTCAGGTTACTAGCCCGATTCCCTCACCGCTCAGCCACCTGACTCCCTTGTTACATGTTCCGTGTAGAGGTTTAACACGCTGGTTGGAGAGGGCGGAGGGCAGATGAGCGGAGGGCAAAAGCAGAGGATCGCCATCGCCAGAGCCCTGATCCGGAACCCCAGGATCCTGCTCCTGGACATGGCCACCTCCGCCCTGGACAACGAGAGTGAGGCTGTGGTCCAGCAAGCTCTGGACAAGGTCTGTCTTCTCTTCAAACCAGACACCAGCACCATGAGCTGCCCTGGGCGCTGTGGTGTTTCTCCATGAGCTGCCCTGGGCGCTGTGGTGTTTCTCCATGAGCTGCCCTGGGCGCTGTGGTGTTTCTCCATGAGCTGCCCTGGGCGCTGTGGTGTTTCTCCATGAGCTGCCCTGGGCGCTGTGGTGTTTCTCCATGAGCTGCCCTGGGCGCTGTGGTGTTTCTCCATGACCTGCCTTCAATCTCTTTTCTTCTTCTCAGGCTCGTTGTGGAAGGACAACCATAACCATCGCCCATCGCCTGTCGACGATCCGAAACGCCAACGTCATCGTTGGCTTTGAGCACGGCAGGGCTCTGGAGAGGGGAACACACAGCGAGCTACTGGAGAAGATGGGCGTTTACTTTACCCTGGTCACCCTGCAGAACCAAGGGAATGACACGGCTCATGTGACAGCAGTCAGTGGTAGGCACCACATTCAAAGCATGCAAACTCTTTGAAGAGAGATGAGTCTTGGGCAGATGACAGAACCTTGTTTCACAGGTCCTGACAGTCAAGCCATTGAGGAACAGGTCACTGAGAAAGTTCGATCTTTCAGTCGAGGAAGCTATGAATCTGGCTTAAGGTAAATCTAACAGTCTCCATAGTAAAAACAATGCTTCGGATTCCCAGTAAATGAGGACGTAGTTCTTGTGAAAGAAAAGCACGTCAAGCTTGAATACTTTGTTGTTGCTCCAGGAGATCTCTTCGGCGACGTTCACAAACACAGTTGTCAAATGAATTTATCCCTGACGCTATATCTAGCAGCCTCAAAATGAAATCCAGCCAATTTAGTGCCACAATAGACCTGGAGACAGCACACTCACAGGTACTGAAGCCTCTTCAAAATGGCTGAACACACTACATCAATACATTGTCCACAAAAGTTGACCTCGATATATCGCTTTCTGATTGTAAAGCTGCGTCCGTCGATCCTCTCCCAGGAACCCGAGGCTGAGTTGGAGCGCGTCGAGCCGGCCCCCGTGACTCGTATCCTGAAGTACAACCAGCCCGAGTGGCCCTACATGCTGCTGGGCTCCCTGGGGGCGGCTATCAACGGCTCCGTCAACCCCATCTACGCCATCCTCTTCAGCCAGATCCTGGGGGTGAGAGCTTCACCCAGGGGGGGCGTTCCCCTCTCCCCTGCTGTGCAGAACGGGAACAGGGTTGTGCTCAGGAAGGATGGGTTCAGGCCCTGATCTGTAAACATCTTGTTTCCTCAGACGTTTGCCATCCAAGACCTGAACGAACAGAGGCGGCAGATCGATGGGATCTGTGTTCTGTTCTGCGGCGTGGCCGTGACCAGCTTCTTCTCACAGTTCCTGCAGGTTTGCTCCGCCATGCATCAGCAGAATCAACACTGTCGCAGTTCATTCTGCATGCTCAGCGCTTGGCAACAGTAGAATACAATAAAACTGAGCAGAATGGAGTAAAACAGAACAGAATAGAATAGAATGGAAAGGAACACAATAGAATAGAATGGAATGGAACACAATAGAATAGAATAGAATGGAACAGAATAGAATATTATAAAATAGAATAGAATGGAATGAAATACAGTAGAATAGAATAGAATGGAACAGAATAGAATGGAATAGCACCCATCAGGACCAGACAGCTTTGAATGGAATCCAGATGGCTCTGAGGTTCTGCTGCAGGGGTATGCCTTCGGGAAGTCTGGAGAGCTTCTGACGCGCCGGCTGAGGAAGGTGGGCTTCCAGGCCATGCTGAGACAGGAGGTGGGCTGGTTCGATGACCCCAGGAACAGTCCTGGAGCCCTGACCACCAGACTGGCCACAGACGCCTCCATGGTCCAGGGGGTGAGTGTGGGGAACAATGGGTGCACTTATCCTCCTCCTCTTGTCCTTTTATGGATGTCTCAAGGAGAACATGTATGAAAGAAATAGACAGGATAATCAGATGTGTTGTTTTGATCAAATGTTCTTGGTTTTTGATCTGAGTTGGAAAAGACAGCGTTCTGTTTTATTATTATTTCATTTGTTTGTATTTTCACAGGCAACTGGATCTCAGATTGGCATGATTGTGAACTCCTTAACTAACATCGGAGCCTCGTTCATCATCGCCTTCTACTTCAGCTGGAAGCTCAGCTTGGTCGTCATGTGTTTCCTGCCACTGATTGGACTATCGGGGGTCTTCCAAGCCAAGATGTTGACAGGCTTTGCAAATGAGGATAAGAAGGCAATGGAAGACGCAGGGCAGGTAATCTAGGCCGGACGCCTCTTCACCTTCCAGCCAGCTCACCTTCTGTTCTGCTGCATAGCATCTTAGAGGGATGTGTCGGAGCCAGACTGACTGCCTCAGCAGCTGAACTATCTGCTCTCTCTCTCGCCCCAGGTGTCCAGTGAGGCTCTGGCCAACATCAGAACCATCGCTGGTCTGGCCAAGGAGAGCGCCTTTGTGGATTTATACGAGCAGCAGCTGGAGGCTCCGTACAGGTCTGCCAAGAAGAAGGCCAACATCTACGGCATCTGTTTTGGCTTCGCTCAGTGCGTTATCTTCATGGCCTACGCCGCCTCGTTCAGATACGGAGGTTATCTCGTCAGCTCCGAAGGACTTAACTACATGGTGGTGTTCAGGTCCGTGTTCACGAGAACGCCACAAGCGTCGTTTTTACTCCACACAGATATCCCAGTTATCACTGCGTTCTTTATTAGAAAACAGAAACATGTTTACATTTTGGGACAGAACTTTCTCCAGCTTTGTGAAGATGTTAATGTCAGTGTTGTGTATGCAGGGTGATCTCGGCTGTTGTGATCAGTGGGACTGCTCTGGGGAAGGCCTCGTCCTTCACCCCAGACTACGCCAAAGCCAAGACGGCAGCGGCACAGTTGTTCAGACTGTTGGACCGGGTCCCCAGGATCAACATGAGCCACACAGACGGAAAACAGTGGGTGAGGGACGAACGAGTTTGTATTTCCATCTGTTCGAAAAAAGTTTTACATTTATAAATGTAACTGATGTATGTTGCTAACCCTAAAGCACACGCACAAATAGTGAATAAGACTAGAAGTACACTATGGCCTGGTTTTCACAAGTAACAGTGCAACGACAACAAAATGTCAAATACAAAGACCGATCCCACTTTGACCTGTGGTGAACCCATGAACTCTATCCTCCAGGATGATTTCAGAGGGGAGGTTGAGTTTGTCCACTGCAGGTTCACGTACCCGAGCCGGCCAGACGTGCAGGTGCTGAGGGGCCTGGCGGTGTCGGTGAAGCCCGGGCAGACCCTGGCGTTCGTGGGCAGCAGCGGTTGTGGGAAGAGCACCAGCGTCCAGCTTCTGGAACGCTTCTACGACCCCGACGAGGGCCAGGTGGTGGGTAGAGCCACGCACACCTTCCTCTCTTACCAGGACACACTCATCAAACCAGGGAGTGGTTGGTGGTTGGCAAATCAGGGAGTCAGGTGGCTGAGCGGTTAGGGAATCGGGCTAGTAATCAGAAGGTCGCCAGTTCGATTCCCGGCCGTGCAAAATGACGTTGTGTCCTTGGGCAAGGCACTTCACCCTACTTGTCTCGGGGGGAATGTCCCTGTACTTACTGTAAGTCGCTCTGGATAAGAGCGTCTGCTAAATGACTAAATGTATATGTAAACCACATCCTGATATTCGGGACATTCTATGCGAGCAGCTGTGCGACCGTCTGTGTTTGTGGACGTGTGCTCTCAGCTGATCGATGGGCGTCCCTCCGCCAGCGTCAGCGTGCCCTTCCTGAGGGCTCAGATCGGGATTGTCTCCCAGGAGCCTGTGCTGTTCGACTGCAGCATCGCTGAGAACATCCAGTATGGAGACAACCTGCGCGCTGTGGGGATGGAGGAGATTGTCGAGGCTGCCAGGAAAGCATACCTCCATGACTTTGTTATGACCCTTCCAGACGTAAGTAGATGGCTCGTAGACCTATGTACCGACCAATGACATATGTAGCACTGTATTATGAACTAATTTTATTGAGATGTTATTGTTGCACTGCAGTTCAGTAATTGATATTTCTTGTTGCACTCAAGTCTCATTTTGTTCATCGTGCCTGGTAGCTGAGATGTGGTTACTTTGCATTGTATTTAGTAAAAACACAGTTGCATTGTGACCAGTAAATACAGATCCTCGATTCTGGCGACTAAAATACTGTTAGAACTATGTGCTTTTATGTCCTTTCTGGTGTTCTTAATACCACCAGTATAGTATGAGACAGTCGTTGATGTGTTCATGCCTCCAACCCTCTCCTGCTGCTGCGTCTTTTCTGGGGCAGAGATACGAGACTCAGGTTGGGGGCTCAGGGCTCCCAGCTCTCCCGGGGGCAGAAGCAGCGTATCGCCATAGCGAGGGCCATCGTCAGGAACCCCAAGATCCTGCTCCTGGATGAGGCCACCTCTGCTCTGGACACAGAGAGTGAAAAGGTACCAAAACTCAGATCCCTCTCTCTCCCTCTCTCTCCCTCTCTCTCCCTCTCTCTCTCTCTCTCTCTCTCTCTCTCTCTCTCTCTCTCCCTCCTCCCTCCCTCCCTCTCCTCCCTCTCTCTCTCCTCTCTCTCTCTCTCTCTCTTCTCCTCTCTCTCTCCCTCTCTCTCTCTTCTCCTCTCTATCCTCTCTCTCTCTCTCTCTCTTCTCTCCCTCCCTCCCTCCCTCCTCCCTCTCTCTCTCTCTCTCTCTCT